>NC_067495.1:101939614-101988606 GCF_947179515.1 Apodemus sylvaticus | reverse complement strand
CTCCTTCTGAGATCCCTTTTCCTTCCCCTTGTCAAGGCCTAGCAGCTCCACTAGGTGCTTTGCCCCTGTTGCGTGAATGTTCTGTTCTCCCTGGGCCCAGTACTAATTTTCTCTCATTTGTGAGCTGCATTGTTAACTCGCATGGCCTTTTCTCCGTATGTAATGCTGCTCCCTGCCGCCTCTGTTGCCTCCCCACCCACACCCTTCTTAACCTTGTATTAACAGGCCCTCTCTTGTTGAGAGGGAGCTGGGCTTCTGCAAAACATGCTCTTATATATGATGCAGTGAGTGATTCACTGCATCCTCACAAACACCAGGGGAAACCATTCCTGTGGGATGGTTGAGGGGACCAAAGCTTGGAGAGGTAAGAAAGCCTGTGTGTGTGTGTGTGTGTGTGTATGCGCTAGCACACACACACACATTCAAGAAAGTGTGATGTACAATACACACACACACACATTCAAGAAAGCATGATGTTCAACACACACACACACATTCAAGAAAGTGTGATGTACAACACACACACACATTCAAGAAAGCATGATGTACAACACACACACACACATTCAAGAAAGCGTGATGTACAACACACACACACACATTCAAGAAAGCATGATGTACAACACACACACACACATTCAAGAAAGCGTGATGTACAACACACACACACACACACATTCAAGAAAGCGTGATGTACAATACACACACACACACACATTCAAGAAAGCATGATGTTCAACACACACACACACATTCAAGAAAGTGTGATGTACAACACACACACACACATTCAAGAAAGCATGATGTACAACACACACACACACATTCAAGAAAGCGTGATGTACAACACACACACACACACATACACACACACACACATTCAAGAAAGCATGATGTACAATGGCCAAGATGGCCTAGAAACACAGCTCTTTTCAACAGAACCCCACGCATTACTCTCTGAGGACCAGATAGAGTTTCCAGAAACATACATACTCAGCTACAACTCTGGATTATGATTGTGTGGGGTGGAGTCACACAATCTCTGTGGAATAGGTCCCTACGAGAGTAGTTCTGAAAAACCTCCAGGCAATTCCCATGTGCAGAGCCAAGGCCTGAAATGAGGAAGTTGGGAGGAGAAGGAAGAGAGGAGAGAAAGGAGAGATGAAGGCGGGACAGGGGCAGGGGGCAGGGGAAGAGTAAACAGAAGGAAAAGAAAGAGAAGACATTTGTTTACCAGCTGACAATTTTCTCAAAAACCTTGGGCATCTCAGTAAGAACTGAAGATAGAGTGTGTATAAATTATGGCCACAGTCTCCCCCTGCATTTTGCCTAAAACCCTTCTTTAGGCCTTTTTAGCCTGTCCTCAGCCTTGGGCTGACTTTGTAAATCATGGCACAGAGAGTAAAGGCACCCCTCTCCATGCATGTGTTATCCAGGGGTCTAAGTGTGTTTTATCTGCAAGCAGGAACTAAATTGCCTGGGTTACGACCTATGGGTATCTGGAGCTGAAGGGTAAAGTGTTCCCTGTTAGTCAATTAGAAACGGCTGATCTTCATAATATAGATTGAAAGTCCTAGGAATAATAATCATCTAAATAGTTACTATGCATTAATCACTTCTATGTGACAGGTATCCCAGTGATGTGACCTCAGTTTGTTCTCATAATTATCTTCTGAAGCCGGTATTGCTTTTATACCTATTTTACATATTGGGAAAATGAGACTCCATTTACTTTATTCAAAGGTTACTCGGCTAGGCAAGCAGGAGCACTTTGTTAGGCTTACTCCATATCTTTAATGACTTTTAAATTATTTATTTAAAAATGTACTTATATTTTGATCACATTGTCCCCTCCGCCCGGTTTCCGCCTCCCCCCTCCCCAGGTCCTCCTTATGTCCTTTTCCCTTTCTAAGTTCATGTTCCTTTTCCCTTTCTCTCCACTCTCCTCCTCCCATAAAACCACCAGAACCAAAAAGGTCAGAACAAACAATACGTGTGTACTTGTCTGTTTGTATTAAAATGTGTGTGCATTGCTCACAGAGGCCAAGGGAAGGTGTTGGATTCCCTGGAACTGGAGTTACAGAGAGTTGTGAGCCAGCCACTACCAGTGCTGGGAAATGAACCCAGGTCCTATGCAAGAGCAGCACATGCTCTTGATTTCTGCTTCATCTCTCCATCTCCTTGATATTCTTTTTATTGTTTTTACATAAAAACTGGGCTGGCAATGGCTCAGCAGGTAACAAACATCACTTGCCCTCAAGCCCTTGATAACCTGATAAGCCTGATAAGTTTGATCCCTGGAACCTACACAATGGAAGGAGAGGGCTAACTCTCACAAACTGTCTATACACAGAGTGGGGGGGGGGGGGAGGGAGAGAGAGAGAGAGGCATTCTCCCCAATAAATCAATAAAGAAACGTGATTTAAAAAATGTAAGAATCCTCAGATCACACATGAGGATCCAGATTTTTGGCTTCTCTTAACCATATGTAGCAGATGTGCAGCTTGGCCTTCAGGAAGGTTCCAAACAGCTGGAGCAGAGGCTATCCCAGAAGCTGATGCCTGCACGTGGGCTATGTTCTTCTAGCTGGGCTCAGTGGGAGAGGAAGCAGAGAGATGAAATGCTAGAGTTGGGGAGGGGATATCCAGGGGGCCTGCACTCACTCAGAGGAGAAGGGGAGTGGGAGGGAGAGAGGGGGGGAAGGATTGTGTGGGAGTAGGAGGAGGCAGTGAGTGGGATATAAAGTGAAAAAAATATTTTAATTAAAAAAAAAAACAACTGGTAACCCAGTGTTTTAAGAATCTGGCAAATAACAATTTAATAGAACTAAGTGGTGGTGTCCCATTGGATGAGGCATTCTCTGGGTCACCCTAGTACCCAGCATGCCTTCTGTAGTCTCATTATAGGGCGAAATGTCAGTTTCCATTTAATATTTCACCTAAACTCCTGGCTTGTTTTATTAAAGGAACAATACAAAAAGGGAAAGTGAACATTTCTTGGCCATTGCGTCGGATCTTCCCCTAATGAGGGGACTCTTTCAGACTCAGCCCTGTGGGCATCTGAGCTTATAATCCCATCTCTCCTTTCTATTTCTTTAACACAGTGAGAGGACAAGCTGAGGTCCCTGTCACATACTGGTCCAGAGTTTCTGTGGTGGAGGTAGTACTTGTGCAGGCGCTGGTGTTACAGATAACCTCTGGCCTGTGGAGGCTGTCCTGGAACTGGGAAGAAAGATGGGTCTACAGAACTTCGACAGTGGAAGATAGCTAGCTGAATTCTACCTTCTAAGACTGACTAGTTCAGCTTCCTGTCCATCATCTGTGAAATGGGTAGAGTGAGAATAACATTCCCTATTATTTTGTTATTAAATTCAGTTACTAATGTATATACTCCATGGGATTATTATGAACAGAATATATATATATTCACAAAGGTGCCTGGCTCCAAGGAAATGTTTAATAAATGTTAGCTAGTTTTATTTTGTATATTCTTCATATTGGTTTCCTTTGTTGCCACCAAGCTGTTTTTCTTTCTCCTCTCTCCTGGCTACAGTTTTTACTAAGGACGGATCTCAGGCACTCATGGACACCAACACAAGTGTTCCACCACTAACATGCATACATACTCAGCCTACACTCCCGACTTTAACACATGGATTTGTTGGGGGGGAAAAAAAAACACGTCATCTCGATCTAGATAATGGTGTCAAGTATCAAATGATTCTGCATTGGGTCAATGTTATAGAAGCAGGACAATGTTACAGATGCTTCTTTCTGGGACAATCGTCTTTCAGGGCCACTTGTGGAAATTTGGAGTGATGTTTACAAGCAAAATGACATTTCCTGCTTTAGGAGGAACATAGTATTACAGTGGGGATCACACTAAGATTTTACACTCCCTTTGCTATTTCTTCTCCCAGAATGCTCACTGCCCGGCAACCTCTAACTTCACCACTTGGACTTAACTGAAGTCACCTTGCCTGCAAAAGCCTCTGAACCCCATCTTCCCCTAGGCAGGATTAATTTAAAAGTCTAGTCTCCATTAAACTGTGTGTTCTTGGAAGGCAGGGTGCGACCTCTCTTCTGCTCATCATATTCCCAGAACCAGACACAGTAAGTGTGTGTGTGTGTGTGTGTGTGTGTGTGTGTGTGTGAGTGTGTGTGTGTGAAATTTTAAGACAAGGTTTCACTATATAGACCAGACAGGCCTGTAACTCAACATGTACCCAAGGCTGGCCTGTAACTCACCATCCTCCTTCCTCATCCTCACTATTGTTGGGACTGCAAGCATGAACCACTACCCCTGCTCAGTTAATATTTTATATTTTTTAATTTAAACTTACTTATTTTATCCTTTGTGTATGAATGTTTCCCCTGCATGTGTGTTTGTACAGCACGTTCCAACCCCCCCCCCATGCTCTTGAAAGCCAAAAGAGGGTGCTGGGTTCCTTGGAATGGAGTTAAAGATAGTTGTGAGTCACCATATGGGGGATGGGAATTGAACCCAGGTCCTTTGGAAGAGCAGCCAGTTCTCTTAGCTGCTAACTCATCTCTCTAGCCCCAGTAAATGACTTTTGAATGAATGGGACAGGGGAGATCGTGGGAAGAAAACTACTAAAGAAGACACACTTTCTGGGTCTTAGAGGCCCTCTTAACTGTCTCAGTGAGCACTCCATGTTCTTCTGTCTAACACAAATTCTCTGTTCTAAGATTTCCTTGTAGGGTCAGTAAACAAAACCATTTGGAGCCTTTCCAGATGCTTAGCGTGTCCTTTTTCCTTTGGGTAGCCATCACTGTGATGACAATGCATGCTTCTCCTACTTACTTTTTTGGAATGTCCTCTGAAGTATTAGGAATTTGCTGAAGAGTCCCCTCCCACCCCCACTCAAGCATCAAAGAATGGGCATTTCATATTTGCATCCTCTTTAGGGTCTCCTACTGGGTCTTTCTTCTCAGAAACATATTTGAATCTCCCAAGCGTCTACTCAAAGATTTGTCACCCTGAGATGCCACCTACTTCTGAGTATAGTTCTAATACCCCTTCAGTCACACAATTTGTCCTCAAAATCAGGAGAGAATTTTCTTCAAATGGTTGTAGGCCCCAGTCTCTTGTGGAGAATAGGTGCACACAGTTGGGCTCACCAGTCGTAAAGTAGGATTGCCATGCTCGAAAAAGTTACCCACACCCTCTAGTGTGGTCTGGTCACCATTACCAATCACAATGCAATTTTCCTATCCTTTTTCCTCCAGACACAGACTCTGGGCACACAAAAACAACTTGAGGGCCATTAAGTCAAAAGTACATTCCCCACCCCTGAAAGCCAGATAATTTGGAGGCATTAGCAGACACCTTGGTGCTTCTGTCTCAGGAGGAACTAATGTCCTATAAGGTGGCTGGCAATGGGCCATGAAGTGCTCCGTGCAGAGCCCTACAAGTTGGAAAGTGTGCATTCTAGGACCCAGGGTGTGCTAGAAGAGCCAAGTGAGATTGGGAGGCAGTGGGAAGACTCAGGAAGTAAGTTTCCTAAGGTACCTATTCTACTACTGTGTGTATTCATGGTTGCATGCACACTCACACACACACACACACACACTTGTGTGTGTGTGAGTGTGCATGCTCGCACACCAAAACGCAGGCAGGGCCACAAGTTGGCAGGAAAACACCACCCACACTCTTGCTATAAGACCCACATGTGATTTGCCAACAAATTGCAAATTAACCTCCTAGTGAACAGATTAATGGTATTCATGGTAATTTACGCTCCAAGTTTCATAGCAACAGACTTTGAACATTCTGGTTGCATAAGAATTCAAGGATTTTTAAGTTCCTGGAGACATTGTAGTAATTAACCTGATAAGCCTATGCAAATTAGCCCCAATTTGACACTGTCATTTCTTCAGTATCCGAAGTATTGGCTCCGAAGGTTGAAGGTTGCTGCTCCAGATCCTTGGCTTGAGGTGCTAAGCTGACAGATGCCAGTCTGCATTTGTGGATGCAAATGAGGCCACAGAGCCGAACTCCCTATCAGACCAAGGAAAGGACCAGACAATTACAAATGGCCTACTGCATGACAAGGAGAACGGGATTGATGCTTTGGGAGAGATGATGATGGGGCCCCAGTGAATCCAGACAAGACTGACAGGGATATCGTTAAGGTCCTTGGTTTGGGACACACACTCCTGATGTGCACAGGAGTCTGGACTGAAGGTCAAGAAGAAGCAGCCTTTTTTTTTGTGGCATACTGCCATGAGCTACTGAAGGTGTTTTTTTCCCCCAGAAAGATCAGTTTCCAAAAATAAACCCAGAAGCTGGGATTCCCAGTTTCTTCCCTAGGAAGGTGAGGTTTAATTGGCTCTGTTGCCCATTCTTAGGGAAAAAAATCACAGAATATGCTCAACTCCCTCATCAAATTAATCAGCCTAGAGCACAGCTTGTGTGCTATCTCTGTGGGTGAACTAGTTCCTATCCAATAATGTGTAGCTTCAGGGGGTGGCCACTTCTCCATACCCCCACAGGTCTCCATCCTTGACCTCGTTCTTGTTGGATCTCTTGAACCTTCAAGACTCACTGGGTTCCTAGATTAATCTATCCTATGATTTGAGCTCTTCAGGGCAGAGCTATGACAGACAGAGGAGAGAACATTGCTGCCTATTGACTACCAACTGCAGCTGTGCAGCTTCAGTCCAGGACTTTTTCAAAAGCTTTCTTGAGTTTTCATGTGGGGTAGAGGGTGAGCAGAGATATGTTGAAGAGAAACTGCCCAGGTCACTCATAAACAACCTTCTAGTGATGGACTTGTGCTTGGCACTAAGACTTCTTTCAGTAATGCAAAGCCAGATAAGGTGAAGAAGATCAAAGCAACCTCACTACAGTTGAGGAGCTAACACTCCAGAGCAATAAGATACTTGCAACTTACAGCAAGGCTCTTCAGTGAGAACTGTCTGTAACTGCCTTCCTCAGCAACTGTTAGCTAAGTGTGCATTTGAAAAGCACTGGAAGGCCTCCTTGTAGCTTTTGGCTTCCTATCTAAATGTATACATCTAGCTAGCATCCCTCGCCCTGATATCCCTCCCTATTCTCACTATGCTTAGGTTCTCTAGCTAGCCAGAGCTTAACCCACTCTTACGAATGTTTTGCAATGTGGTGCTGGTATAGTTCTGGCTGACCTGGAACTCACTGGCCTAGAACTAGTAATCTTCCTAATTCAGCCTTTCAGGCGCTAGGGTTACACGTGTGTGACACCAAACCCAGCCTCCGACCCATTTTCTTTGACTCTTAGGGATACTTTGTGCTATCTACATTGGCTCCTAGAACTGCAGGTTCCGAACCTGGAGGTGTTACAAGAGGGATGCAAATTTACATATATATATAGAGTTCTCAAATAATGACCAACAATAATGATGATGGTGCTGGTAATGATGGCGACAACGACAAAGACAGTTTTCAACTGGGAAGCATTTACTACATGCCAGTTACTTTGTATGGGGCTACCCATGCAGTATCTCATTAAAATTTCATAACAAATCTATGAACTTGAGTCTCTTCCTAGCATCCTTCTAAAGATAAGGACATACATTGAAGCAAAGGTTTAATTAACTTCCTCACGATAACACAGATAATAAGAGACAATGCTAGAAGTCAAACCCCGGCTAAGAGATGCCAGACACTTAAGCATTTATCCTGAAACATCGCACCAAATTACATATCAGTGTTTTCCAAGCATTAGGTCAGTGCCAGAATAATTAACAAAATCTATATTTATTTTAAGACATATCTTAGTGTGGTAGCACATACCTGTAATCTCAGCTCTCTGGTGGCTGAGGCAGAAGGGCTGCCAATTAGAAGTCAGACTGTACTACACAATTAGACTGTTTAAAAATAAATACAGCCACAAATTAAGATTAAATTCATCATCACTATGCATTTCTCAATCAATAGGTAGTAAGAGTAAAATTGCTGTGAAGAGGAAGTAGAAAATGGATCCTTGGCTTGGATCCTTGGTCATTTTGTTTGTAAAATCCTCTTCCTCTGTGTCTTCTCACCTGTGAAGTTGTGCATCTCTTATCTGATCACCTGCCATTTTATCTCCAAGGCCATGTTTGACTGTTGATTTGGCACTGGCAGGGAACCGTGTCGAAAGCTGACTTCATATTCAATCATTCATCATACAAATATTTACCAAGATTCTACAACATACCAGAAGTAGTGCTAGACCCTCAGGATACTAGACCAAATAAAAGAGATTTTTAAAAAAATCCCTGCCCTTGTATACCTTGCATTCTAGTGAGAAGACACAGACAATAGACACATGAATAGGTAAAATTCTATGCCAGCTTAGTCTTGGAAGGAGAGCGGATACAAAGCAAGAGAAAAGAGTAAGGTTTGGGGATGGGTAGTTGCTATTTAAATAAGGTGGTCAGAAAAGATACTACTGAGAAGGCAACAACTGAGCACAGTACTGAAGGAAGAGAGAGGGTGGTGCTATAAACCTAAGGAGCTATGTGTACAAAGGTTTGGGTACACTGTGTCTAGTGGAAGCAAGCACCATGAAACCAGGCATGGGTGGACAGCAGGGTATAGAGGTAGATTTAAGGAATTAGCTCTGTTGGTAATTCTTCATGTGGGCTACACAGGTTACTGTAGTCTCAATTGCTTTCAGGGCTGACCGAAGGTTAAAGGATAAGGCAAACCTAAGTGTTCAGTAATTTCTGAGGCTCTGGTCCCTCCTTTTAGACTCTAGTGATTTTTGGGATCCTCCAGCCCAAGGAGTATATACAACTTGAGAGTTCTACAGTCTGGGGCTTGCTCCCAGGCACTGCCTCTTATTAGCCGTCCAGGTTTCTACTTTTCTGAACCTCAGTTTTCTTATCTGTACATAGAGATGATGAGACGAAAGTCATATTAAGTCATGTGACCTTGGTTACTTGAAAGCTTTGGATTTCTAGCTAGAACTAGGAGAAAAATTCTTGGTTCATATGTGATGGTTTGTATATGCTCTGCCCAGAGACTGGCAAGATTAAAAGGTGTGGCCCTGTTGGAGGAGGTGTGGCCTTGTTGGGGATGGACTGAACCTCTGAACCTGTAAGCCAGCCCCAATTAAATGTTGTCTTTATAGGAAGAGTTCTTGGTCATAGTGTCTGTACAAAGCAATGAAACCCCTAAGACAGAAGTTGGTACCAGGGACTGGGATATTGCTGTGATAGGCCTGACCAAGCTTTTGTTTAGAAGAATGTGGATTTTGGGACTTTGGATTTGGAAGGTAGTATAATGCTTTAAATGGGGCTTAATAGGCTGTCCTAGTAGGAATATGGAAGATATTGTTATTGAGAGAGGTTTGAATTGAGTGGGCCTGGCCTAAGGGATTTCAGTGGAGAATTTCATTATGTGGCCTAGAGACTGTTTTGTGGTATTTTGGTGAAGAATGTGCCTACTTTTTCTTCTTGTCTGAAGTGTGTCTGCCTGAGGCTAAGGTGAAGAGACTCAGATTAATTGAATTGACAAAGGAAGTCTCAAAAATGCCCATCATAGACTTTGTTCTCTGGTTAACTCTCCTAAAGAGCATTTTAAACAAGCACAGCAAGCTGAGAAAGGAAAAATATAAAATATATGGTTCGAGTATTAAAGGGGCGCCAGGAAATGAAATGGAGCTGAATCCTGTGTTCAAGGATATTAAATTGAATTAAGGGGCAAGACCCTACCCAGCTAAGTTTAGGTCCAGGCCTGGTAGTACAAGCCTTTACTCTCAGGAGGCAAAAGACAAACAGATCTCTGAGTTCAAGGCCAGCCTAGAGCAAGTTCTAGGTGAAGAAAAACTTAAATTTAGGCTTGGTGGACCACACCTTTAATTCCAGTGTTTAGGAGATAGGCATGCAAATTTCTTTTGAGTTCAAAGTCAGTCTATAGAGCAAGTTCCAGGTCAGTCCAGCTTAGGTAGTGAAGGAGTTGGAAAACAGAAAGCTGGTGATAATGTAATAGAACAGTGAGGCCCGTGTTACAGCCCCAGCAAGCAGCATAACTAGGCAGTTTTGGCTATGTAGCTCTGGCTTTAGAGTCCAGAATAGAAAGAACTACTAGGACAATTGATGCTGGTTAGCTGGAGCTAAGAAATTAGTGGTGATTAAGAAATGACCAACACTCGGGTGAAATCTTCTGGGAAGTATTTTCTGAGAGCACAAAGAAGCTGTGTTCCAGAGATAGCCACGGTTGTACCTCATGCTGCAGCTGTACTTGATAATGTGTGAGAGTCACCCAGGTGGTACTGGTTTTTGAAAGCATGAAGGGGTCATGAAGAGCAGCTGAGGCTTGGCACTGTGAGAGGTCAGGGAAGGCCATTGGTGAAGGGGCAGCCTTAGTGTCAGTTGATGGCCCAGGACTGAAAGGGTCATGCAAAGAAGCTGAGTTTTGGCACCGTGAAGAGAGCCTATGAGAGGCTATTGGTGAAGCCTAGTTGCAGTGGAAGACCCCAGAGTATTGGAGATGCCAGTATCATGGGATGATTATCAAGAACAGCAGTGGCAGTGGAGTTGATCAACTTGAGCTTAGAGTGCTATAGCAGACAGAACTAGAGAAGTGACAGCAGCCCTTTGAGAGAGCCCAGATCATGTGTGGATCCCAGATTGAAACAAAAAGCTGTTACATTGAAGTCTTGGAGACCCCAAGATTTTCAAGATCTCAGAGCTGTGGGGTATCTGCTTAGGAAAGCTGCTAACAGGGAGTGGAACCAATCCAGGAGAAAGAAGTTTGTTGCAGTCAACAAAGATGAAAAAGGAGTTGGAGATCTGAAGACTGCTTTGACATCAGACATGGAGATGCAGAGTTTGGAGTTTGCCCAGTTGGTTTCCTGTCTTGCTTTGGGGTTTACAGTTAAGTGATTGGATGAATCTCAGAAGAGTCTTTGAACTTTGGAATTTTAACATTGTTGAAACTGCTACAGGCTACGAGGACTTTTGAAGCTGGACTAAAAGTATTTTGCATTATGCTATGTTTAGGTATGGTCCTCATAGACTCCTATGTTTGAACAAGACTGTGGGGGCCAAGGAGTGGAATGTGATGGTTTGTATATTCTCAGCCCAGGGAGTGGCACAATTAGGAGGTGTGGCCTTGTTTGAATAGGTGTGTAACTGTGGGTGTGGGTTTAATACCTTAGTCCTAGCTGCCTGGAAGTCAGTCTTCTCCTAGCAGCCTTCAGATAGAGATGTAGAACTCTCATCTCTTCCTGCACCATGCCTGCCTGGATGCTACCATGTCCCTGCCTTGATGATAATGGACTGAACCTCTGAACCTGTAAACCAGTCCCAACTAAATGTTGTCCTTATAAGAGTTGCCTTGGTCATGGTGTCTGTTCACTGCAGTAAAACCGTAAGATACAATATCAACTGTGGATTATCAGTAGACAGAAAACAATTCCAGTAGAACAATCCACACTTATGGTATGTGCCCTGATGCTAGCTACATAGAAGGGTTAGGAACTATTGCCATGCATGATTACCTCTTTCAGGTGACTTTGCATCTCTCTTTTAAAAGAATGAGATCCTGGACCATAGCACTTCTTGTATCATTGACCTAGTGAGAAATTCAAATGAAGCCTCAGACCTCCAGCACGATGAGATGTTTCCATAGTCTAGTCTCTTTTACATTTTTGTTTCTGCTTGAATGGGAATATGAGACAGGTCAGTCAGTGGGAGTATGAAAAAAATTAGAAACACTGTTCACCCCAACTGGGCAACCTCAGTGTTCCTCAAGTTCAAATATCTCTAAGTGCTATCCTTCTTATCATTTTACCTAGTCTACATGGTCTCTAAACACACAATTCTGGCCAGCAGCAGAATGTGGCCAAAGGAAAGACACTTGTGACATCCTTCAAAGAAATACTTCTGAGAGCTTTGCCTGTATCTGAATGAAAGTCCAGGCATAGATGAACCTCATGGTACAGAAGACTTGTATCCTGAACATCTTTCTTGCAAAACTAATTTACACATACCCATATTTTTTTTCTTTTAACTTTTAACATAAAACTGGAGATATTTTTCCCCTCTGAGGGAAGAAAGAAAACCAAAACAAAACAAAAAAACGGGGCCCCAAGATTTAATAAAAATCATGTTTATGAATGCAACAGAGCAACACACTTGAAAAATCACAAATATGAATGGAAAAAAGGAGCATTTTCTTATAAAATATTAACAATGCCCCCAAATGAGTTGCAAGATCTGAATACAAAGTAGCTAGTGTTATTTTGATGTTTGGCACAATAGCTTAAAGGCCTAAAAGAAAAACAACGACAGCTTAACTGAACAGAACACACCAGACTAAAAAGTTGCCTAGCTTCGGAGAAAATTGTCTTTGTAATGATTTACAGCAGGGGATCATGGAACATTCTTTAGATGCTCTGATTCTGAGCTTGGGTACCCAGGAGAAGCTGCTGGTTTTAGGAAATGAACAAGGTGATCTGGGCCAGAGAACAGACCAAGAAGCACAGCCGAGGCACTGCTTAAAATGCCCCGGGAAATGAGTTAATTGGGAACAAGGGGGTATGGAAAGACTTTCTGGTGACACAAGATTCAGAGGCTGTGCAGTTACTCTAAAGCGAATCTTTGGGTGCTGTACAACCAACCAGTGCTCCAATTTATAAATGTGGTATTAGCCCATGTTTCTTTAGGAAAAAAAAATCTATGAAGGACTTTCTAGCCTTGGTATTTCTCTGAAGAATGTTCCAGAAGAGAGCACATAAAGGGGTCCTATGGACAATAATGGTTTGAGAAATTCTATGCACTGTAAATTGGTGCCACTCAGAATTTAATGCACGGACAACTCCCCTGATGATCTTGTTACAATGCCAGTTCTGTCTGGGAAAGTATGGGATGGACGCTTGAGAGCCTGCAAGTCTAACAAGCTCCCAGGTGAGGCCTTTTCTTCCAGTCCTCAGACCACACTTCAGATGGAAAACCTCTAAATGTCCTTTTTGGAGATTCATGATGCTCATTAGTATATTAAAAGCTTGGCAAAATCCTGTAGTAAAACTTAGCTTATCTAACTCAGTACTTATCAAAGTCATTTGTACCCAGAAACCCTTTTCTCCCTGTGGTACCTATTAATCCCTCACAGGTGGAATACCATAGAAGTCCATTTGGGAAATGCTAATCAAGCTAATACTACTTCACCTGGAGTGACTTTTCCTCCCTCTCCTACCACTGCACCCAAGAACTGTACATTTGAGGTCATGGTCACAAACCCAATCTATAGTTACCTAATAGCCCTGTATAAACAAAGATATGCCAGGGCTGTGAATTACCAATGGTTTACAAAACCCAATAAAAGAAAAATATCCCCAAACTCTATTTACCAGCCCGTCGTACTCACTACTTTTCAAAGTGCTTCTCAGCCTTAATGTGGCTTGAGCTGAAATAAAAGAAGGGGAAAAGTAACGAGATTTACAATGGAACGGAGCTGGCATTTTCAAAAAGAGAAAAATGGGACAATGAACAAATAACATTGAAACTAGACAGGAGGTAAGGGAGACAGGAAAATTAGGGTGAGGAGGAAGGAGGCCCCACAAAGAGATGCTAATGGGCGGGGCATCTAGCCATTGTCATGCAGATACTTTGTACTCACAGAGTCAGTTGAACTAAATCAAATGCAGAGGAAGAAAATACAGAGTCATCTTGTTTACCAGGCTTACACCTACAGGTCTTAGCTACTATATATTTTTCCAAATGTCTTTTATACAAATCAATTGGCCTAGAGGCCCTATCTGAGCATACTCCCTATTTTTATGGGAGTAAATATGGCTGCCAGATGGAAATAGTCTTGGTTCATCTGGAGGCCATATCTAGTCACATCTACAGTGGCCTGCTTCCCCAGCCCTTATCCCAGTTAGCAGATGGGTTTGAGACAGTTCCAGTGATTAGAAGCCAATGGTAGGCAGATATAAAGCATAAAAAGGAAGAAATGGTTCTAGAGTCAGACAAAAGTTGAGGCTTAGGTCTTGTATTGCCTGGCTATGATGAGGTCATGGATAAATTGGTCTACGCAAACAACCTCCATTTCCTCTTCTCTGAAGTGTACTAAGAGGCATAGTGTAGTGACACACACCTTTAATTTAAGCATTTGGGCAAATGAAGCAGGAAAATCCTAAGTTTGAGACCAGCCTGGGCTGTTTAGTGAGTTCAAGTCCAACCTGTAATACACAGACAGAATCTGTGTAAAAAAAATCTGAAACAATAAAATTAAATAAGACACAGCTAAGAATAGTATCCCTGAGCTATCCCCGAGCAATATGAAGGTTCAGGGTAGTATCTGGCAGATAACAAAGTTAAACTAACTATCAAGTGCTATTACCATCACTATTTATTGTTATTAAGGGAGTTTTAGCACAAAGAACGGCTTTGACAGCTAACGTGATGACAAGATGACAATGCCTACTTTGATACTTGACCTCAGGAAGCAGTACGATTTGAAAGGTGCTAGGGTGCTGGGTTTGATTCCTCATGATGGTACCTAATAGGAAGTATCAGTTTTCCCAGATGTAAAACACAGTCCTATCATTGTGAAGATGAAATGAAATGACATTTGTGAAATAGGGGCCCAAATTCAAAGCCCAGAGGCAAGAACATGGCAGTGTACAATGAATATCTGCTGTATAAAATGTCACATTATTATCACAAAGAATTTTTTGTCACAATCTTTTCCTTCTTCCCCACTTACTTTGTTTGTTCTCCCTTTCCCCCATCTCTTAGGTCATGAAATAAGGATGCTTTTCTCTGTACTTAGAAAAGTCATGTCAGTCTGCAAATGCTTTGCCAGTTTTGAGGTCTCCCTTGCAAGATTTGGGCCCTGCTTCTTTGGATGGGAATGACCGAGCATCCCTCTTTGACGATTTCCAGAGACAATGGAGACCATTTGGGGGTCCTGACAGATAGGAATCCTTTTTGGGGAGGGGACTGGGACTATCTTTAGGGAAAGCCGATTGCCTTGACTACTTGGATAGGCATGAGACAGGGACAGGCAGAGAAAGCTTAAAGATATTGTGAAGGAACACTGGGCAGGGAGAGGGATTTGAGGCTGGCGCAGAAGGAAGAGAAGGTAGTGGTGGCAGAGGAGGAAGGGGAGGGGGAAGAGGAGGAGAATTGAGGAACAGAATGGATAGCTAGAACCCAAATAAATAACTGGCCAAGGGATTTCTTAGGCCCAAGGTTCTAAACTTTAATGTGGTTGTTTGCACTGCTGTAAAACAAATCATCCTGTCTTCCCAAAGCCTTCTTTCTATATCCAGTCCTAGGGGAAATGGTTATTTGGGTGGAGTTAAGGAAGACAGTAAACCTCCACATATTGGTGGACATGGAGAAAATATAACAGGTAAGCCATTCAAAGTCATATCTCTTAAACTCTGGCGGGACATTAGCATTAGCCCAGGGAAGTGTTTACAACCTAGCAATGTCCCCTAGGGCACCTCCTCAGAGACTCAGATATAACTGATCTGGGGGTGTTGCCTGTGCTTTTAAGAGTGTATTGACAGTCTTAAAGACTCCAGGGATGCTTCTGACTGATAGTCAAGGTATAGTACCATGCTGGAAGCAGGCTCTTACAGCCAGCAGTTATCATTAGGGATAAGGAGAATGGAAATCCTCCCTGGGAACACTCAGGGCATAGGTCTTGAATAAATCTTAATGCCTAGCTTCAGGGAGGACTAACTGGTGTCTTCCATCTATGACTTCCCCCTCATCTGTCCAGTTCCCTCCCTGCCTGAGTGATGACAACTCTCAGTTCAGTTTATGATGTTTCATCCCATGATGGACATCTCTTTTTCCCATTTCTTATTATTTGTGCTAGAGATTCCCTCTCTCCCTTCCTCCCCATTCCTCCTTCTCTTGATCCCTCTGTGTTGCATGTGTATATGCTTATATATATATATATATATATATATATATATATATATATATATATATATATGCTTGGAATCCTGAAGATGTTAGATTTATGCAAGAATGAGGGCAAGCAGGTAGAAAACAGTTTTCTTCTTCCATGTCCTTTTATGTAGGCTACCACCAGAAGGTGTGGCCCAGATTTGAGTGAGTCTTCCAGCTTCAAATAATCTGTTTAACTGAAGTCCTCACAGTACTTCCCAGCAGCTTGGGTTTTAGTTGATCCTAGGTATAGTCAAGCTGACAACCAAGATTAGCCACCACACAAAGCAATAGCTTTTCAAATATCTTTGTGTTCAGAGGAACCAGGGACAGTCCTCAAAGAACTCCCACTGCTGTCAGGCTAAGCAGACTGTTAAGGGAGGGTACTGGGAAATCCAGCAACTTCAAGTTCTCAAAGGTGGCAAAGAGACTGTCCCTAGACTTTTCAAAACACACCTGCTTGTCCATGGTCTACCTGGAGTTGGACTTCCCTGGTCTTCAGAGTGCCTACAGCAGTGCTGAAGCTCAACATCTGAGAAATGTCTAGAACACCTAAGCCCATTTTATGAGATAACTGGAAATGGCATCCAGGAAAGATCTAGCTTCCTGGGGCTCTTCTCCATACCCATTCATAGTGCCTTCGCCATCACATCGACAGATCCTGTTCATCTCTTTGCCACCCCCACCCTCCCCTAGCATTTTATGCTGCTCAGAGTAAAGTAGGCTTCACAGGCCAAGCTACCAGTTAAAAGCTCACTCCATCACCGGCAAGGCAGGAGTCAGCATTTTAGCAGCAGTTTAGCTGCAACCAGAGAAGGCAAAAGCAGAGAACGGCAGATTGCAGATGCCAATTCCCTAGGCCTGAGGGATGGATCATCCTGTCTCACCTCCTGAAGCTAAATGTGACAAATGAGTGCTCTGCTGTGGGAAGCCATTCACTGAGCTAGAACCAAAGAGGAACAATTGGCCTGTCCCCATGTCCATGGCTTCCTCCACTCTTGTTCCTCTACGGGGACAATTGCTTGGTTTAAGGAAAATAAAATAAGTCTGGCTTCAGGCTACCCGAAGGGAAAGGGTTACCACAGCTCCCTTTCCCAGGATACTTTGCTCAGGGTCACAAGTATGAGTCAAGTAGACCAGAAGCCATAGCAGAGTGAAGCCTGTTAATGTTGTTGACCCATTTTAGAACTTCATAGATACCTTTCTTTACAAAAAAACTATTTATTTTCTTATTATTGTACATTTGTGTACATAATACATGTCTGTACATGTGCCATGGCACTCCTGTAGGGGTCAGAGGACAACTATGTGGAATATACTCTCTTCTACCTTTATGTAGGACACAGGGACTGAACTCAGGTCACCAAGCCTAGGAAACAAGCACTTTAGCCACTGAGCCATCGAGACAGCCACTAGATACCTCACTGGCTCCCAGAATCTTTTTATAATGAACAAAAATATTGAAATGAACTTAAAAGTATTTTTATTTACTCTTTGACAGTTTCATACATGTACACAATGTGTTTTCATCCAATCCACCCCAACTCCTTCACTGCCAATTCCTACGGGAACCACTCCGCCAACATGTCTCTCAATTTCATGTACTCTTTTAAAATGTAATTTAAAAGAATGTTCTTAAAGGAAATGTGCTGGTGATGATGGCCATTTTGCTCCCTGGTCTTCAGGTTTCCCTCAGTAGAATTCTCAGTGTGTTCTCACAGCTCTTCCATTGTGTGCCACAGGAGGCAACAAAGGCAAAGAGGCGGCCATAGCGTGTCTGGCCCTGCATTGGGTGTTGATACGTGGTTCATCATTCCATTCCCATCTTTGCTTCCTGTCCTTTCCATCCATGTCTTACTCCATTTCCCATTGTCCCATTCAGTAATGAGCCCTCTAGGATGTTTTTCTCTTTAAGAATTTATTTATATCATTTCTATCGTTCCTCCTCTCCCCTCCATTTTTAATGCATTGGGTCCAATTATAGTACTTCTAGTACGTATATGCATGAAGGACCATCTGTCAACCTACCAAGAGCTACATTCCAGATGAACAGTCTATCCATCCCCCAGCATCCACGAACTACCAATGGCTCTTTACCTTGGTGAGCCTTGCCTCCATCTATAGTGGAATTTAGACTTCTTGTGGATGCAGCCATGGTTGCTGTGAGTTCATGTGTGCCATGGTCCTGTCATGTCCAGAAGACACTGTTTCTCAGCAGTCATCCATAGCCTCTGCCTCTTGCAGTCTTTCTGTCTCTTCTTCCTTGATGATCTTGAAAGTTTTAATTAATTTCCTTTATTTTGGTGGTGCTGAGGATTGAACCTAGAACCTTGAATATGCTGGGCAAGCAATCTACCATTAAACTATTTTTTGTAGCCCCAAAGATGTTTTTCTTTAAATTTATTTATTATGACTGTGTGTGTGTGTAAAGTGCATGTGCAAGAATGTTGGCATATGAGTTTCATAGCACATATGTGGAGGTCAGAGGACAACCTAGGGAACTGGTCCTTTTCTTCCTCTTTGGGTCTGAGAATTGAAGTTAGTCAGGCTTTTGCAGCATCTTTACCCATCGAACCTTTCCTTTTTTAAAAAATAAGTTTTAAATGTTATTATTTATTTTATGTGCATTGGTGTTCTGCCTGCATTTATGTCTGTGTAAGGGTGTCAGATCTTCTCCAACTAGAGTTACAGTCAGTTGGAAGTTGCCATGTGGGTGCTGGAAATTAAACCCTGGTCCTCTGGAAGAGCAGTCAGTGCTCTTAGCAGCTGAGCCATCTCTCCTGTATCCTGTCTCCATTGAACCTTTCTGCCATCCGCTAGAGCTGTGTTTGAAAACCTAGTAAACCAATTAAACCAAAGAAGAAACCTGCATATTTTCTAACAGGGTTGGACAAACTTAAGTAACTATTGTATCTGAACAGGCCTGAAGCATTTGATTTGGTGTGGGATCCTTCTCTTTGTAACTGAGAGAAACTTCTTTGAGAAATTTCTCTTTGGCTTCAGTCACCTCCCAATCTTCATTCCACTTCCCCAGAAGGAAATCCCAACTGTGTTGGGGCCTCTGCAAAGACCTCCCAAATCCTAACCAAGCAAGGTTTCTGAAGAACGTCTTTCCTAGCAGAGGAGCCCAGGCTCACTCCATGTGTCAGCAGCTCCTTCACTCCTGAGCACCAGCCCTTTGCTTCCTGCTTGCCAAATTTCTTGGTTGACATGACTAAACTGTAGTATTCTTGTCAGGTGTGTAGTTCTTTCCATAGACTTTAGAAGAATTGGAAGGTAGACATTTCTAATGGCGAGCAAGTAGAATCTCTCTCTGTCTCCATCTCGTATCTCTTCCTCTCAGTTTTTCAAGACAAGGTTTCTCTGCATAGCTCTGAAGATGGCTCTGTAGACCAGGCTGGCCTTGAACTCAGAAATTCATCTGCTTCTGTCTCTGAGTATTGGGGGTAAACGTGTGCCCCATCAGTTAACAGTTCTTATGTCTTTTCCTGAAGAGATCTTTGGTCTTCTTATTAGGTCGTTTGGAATTTATGCCCACTCTAGGAGGTTATCTGCACTGTTAGAGGATGGTGCTGGGAAACCATATTTCTAAGTGGCAATAAATATTGTTCTTAGGTTTTCCAAAGATCCCCATCTGTCTTGGATTTATTTGGAGTTTGATTGCCTTGGTTTAGACATTCCTTGAATAATGTCATTCCCAGATTTCTCTGACTGCTTATGGACACTTCAGAATAGTGCTTGGTCTGTTTCCTGTTGGTCTCCTTTTCTTCTGGCCCCTACTGGTCAGGAGATTTGCTCCCACTAGAGCTCCTATCTCCGGCCCTGGGACTGATGCAGCTTTTGTCAAGGTTGAAGATGGATGGCGGGCGCTGCAGGATTTCTGCACTTCTTCTTCCACTGTCTGCCTCTTTCTGGCTCTGGGATCTGAAAGAATTCTTTGTGTTCCATTCATATTCTTCTTTATTCAAGGTTTTTGCTAGTCCTCCCTTGAATTAGCTAATCTGAGCAGGAGGAGCAGGAGGAAGACGAGGAGGAGCTGCCATTGGCCTCCCTTTCCCAGTGCAGATTTCTAGGGAGGCTGGCTTCCCCCTTGTGATCTCCCCACTGACTGAGGTACTGGTCTTGTCCCAAGCCTTTCTCTCCCAGATGGACTCTACTGGGCAGTTTGCTTCAGGTCCATTTGGCAGCATAATCTTCAGGCTGTGGTGACAGTTCAAGCAGCGCTTTGGAAGGCTGTAGTGTCTGGAAGGTGGGGTAGACAGAGGCTTTGAATATAGCCAGAAGGCGATATACTAATCTCAAGGACCCACCTGCTTCCTCAGCCACCCTTATACCATGCATAACTCACCAGCTTGGTCCAGTTCTTCCCCTACAGTGCAGGGGGACTCATTTTTTTGTTGTTTTTTTTTTTTCAAGACAGGGTTTCTCTGTGTAGTCCTGGCTGTCCTGGAACTCACTCTGTAGACCAGGCTGGCCTTGAACTCAGAAATCCGCCTGCCTCTGCCTCCCATGTGCTAAGATTACAGGCATGTGCCACCACCGCCCGGCATAGGGGGATTCTTACTTAGCACAGTACTATATGGACACAATTAAGCTCTCTAGATGACAATCTCTACCCACTGTCACTCTTTATGCACTTGATGTCTATGTAGCTTGCAGTGAAAAGCAGTGCCACCCTTTATTCAGACAGGCAAGCGAGAGGCAAGAGGAGGGGGCTCCATGGAGAATCCTGCCCTGCTCGCCCTCAAAGGATGTGTTCTTCTTGATAGCAGAGGGGTATCTGGGAGGGCAAGGCACAGCAAACAGTGAACAAGCCAGGCAGAATCTGAATTCTGATAAATGGTTAGCACATTTTTTTTTTTAACCATAAGAACAAGAAGCTTCTAAGATGTAGGGTGCATGGGGTAAACAGGAGAGGAGGATCCAAGGGCAGAAGATTCCAGGCTGAGTGAGATTCCTGAGGAATCTGGACAGCAGCAGGATGAAGCCGTCCAACCTGGCCAAGATGGTAAGTGGGAATGAAAATCCTGTCTGTGCTCTGCTCTTCAAACCACGAGTCTCCAGAAGAACTAAGTCCATCTGGACTCTCTGTGTGTGGGGGGCATGATTTGGGGAGCAAAGCATAGTCTTGGTGAAGACCTATTGTGTGGAATAGCTCAAACTATAGCACATCACTGTTATCCTCCTCCATATTGGGACTCAGGAGACTGAGCTGTTGAAGACTGACTGGCCTACACCCTGTCATCTTTGGTTACAGAGCATACAAAGGCTGGGTCTGTGAGTAGGGACAATGGAGAATCTGGCTGGGTCACCAGAGCAGTGGGAAGCTGTGAGATTGACATGAAGACGCAGTTTTCTTTTTTGAGCGAATTATTGTCCAGAACCTTCTACTCACCAAAAATAGTTTAACTATGATTTATTTTATGGTAAAAGTAATACATATCTTTTATGTCTTACAACATCTTCAGTGCACTGCCCTTCATACAACTGCCACTTAATCTCCCCAATATTGGGTGGAACTCCTATCCAAGCATGCTCTTTGGTGATGCTGTTCTTTCATGTTCTCCACTGGGATAGATATGAAGCTATGATACCATGATAGTAATCCTCAGTTTCCATATCTGTATAATGGAGACAGATGAAGGGCCCTCCTCTTCTTAGGTATCTTGACTCTTAAAAGTCTGTGTTAGGTTTGCTTCTTGGCTCCTCGTCCTTAGAAACCAGAGAGAGGAAGCTGTGATAAGGAAAACTGTGGACCTTTGAGCAGAGTCTGGTGAGCCCAGCGCTCAGAGTTACAGGTAAGAACCAGGAAAGCAAAATGCAGATCAAAAGGCTCAGGCCAAGGGAGATGGCCAAGCCTAAAGTCAGTCAGCAGCTACGTACTAACAGGCACTGCACAGATATTATCTTCATTTTAGAGTGGCCTTTCCAGTAAGCCTCTGCTGACAAAAGAGGGAGGGGGCAGGCTGGACATACTGGACCTTGGCCTGACTCCAGAGCATGGCCACCTTGCTGTGGGAAGACAGGCAAGGGTGTGGGGATGCTTTCTCAAGGCCACATTTCAATTAGGACTGCCTGGCAAAGGTACATGAAAAGAAAAGAGCTCTTCAGTGTGTGTGTGTGTGTGCGCGTGTGTGCGCGCGCGCACGTGCTGTTTGCTTCCATGTGCAGTGCATACTGTATTATGATTTATTGTAAAAGGACTGGATTAAACCAGATTTGGCAATACATTCTTATAATCCCATCACTTGGGAGGTGGAGGCAAGAAGATCATGAGTTCAAGGCCATCTTCAGCTGCACAGTGAGTACAAGATCAGCTAGGGCTACTTAAGATCTTGCTCCCCTCTCCTTTTATTTTAAAGACTAGATTAGGATTCTGGGGCTCTGCTTCAACTCATTAGCTGGGTTGTATTGGGTCAATCCCTTGCCTTCAGTAAGTCCTGGCTTATTTACTTGCAGTTACATACAATACCAGGAAGAAAATGAAACTTAACAAAGCACTGCATTCAGGTCTATGTCTATCCACTACATTCATTTGTTATACCCATTCTGCACAAGGCCCTTGTGAGCAGCAGATTTCTTCCAGACCCAGGCTCAATGATTTTGGAACACAGCTATCAAACATGACACAGGAGGAGATTTAATTTCCTAGAGGCTGAAGTTCCAGAGATTCAGGAGAATCTCCAAGGATTCATTCTGGCTAGCTTTCCTGGGACCAGCTTGCTCCCTCTATCAGGATTTGGGCAGGTTTATTCAATCTAGCTCACTCTCTGTATTTGCTCTCTCTCTCTCTCTCTCTCTCTCTCTCTCTCTCTCTCTCTCTCTCTCGTTTGCTCTCCCTCTCTCTCCATTCTCTTGGTGGCATTTATCCTTTATAGTGATTGATGTGGACACTAGGCAAAAGCTTGCCAAGGGAAAATGCAAATTATGTCCCTGTCCCTTTTCCTCCTGCACTGGGATGGTGGAGAGCTCTTCTGTGTGGTGGGGCTGAAACTGCGAGGGTGTGTAGCAAGGCAGAGGCAGGGACAAAGTGATCCCCACAAAGTACCATTCATTGTGTGGTCGGGAGAGCTGGCCTGCAACTTAATGGCTCTATTTGTTGAGCTCTGAACTAAGCCTCACACCCTGCCAGCAGGAAGATGGGTGACTCTTTCTCTGGGTGTGTAATCTGAAAGGTGCTACTGCCTTGTTTGTTAAGGTTCCTCCTACTTCCTCATGAGCAAAACCTCAAGTGACCAATCGATCATATAGAAATAAGGCCAAGGGACTGGTCCTCTCTACTGATGTCTCCTTTTTATCAAAGCTTGGGCCATTTACCACTTACCATCATGCCATGACAGGCCAATTTTTTTGAGAGCCTTGCTGAGCCCCACCTTCCAGTCAGGCAGGGAGAGGAGAAGCTCACAGCTGCATGGTACAACGCTAACATTAAGAGAGCTGATGAAAATGGCAGTCACATTTCCAACCTCCATTCGTTCATGGGGGACTAACAAGTACCGCTATGACCTGTAGGAGGGATGGGGCCAAAATGTATCTTCCACTGAATAATTCAGAACTGCTGAGATGATAACTCTAATCCTGAGCTGTGGTAGCTGGAACCTCAGAACTGTCCATATAACATCGCTCATTCCAATCAGCCACAGTAGACAACTGGCAGAGAGCTCTGCTGTCTTACCTGTCAATGAACCAGGAATGCACAGCCACACAGTGACTCAGCTAGTGTCCCCTCTCCATCACCGTGCTCCACTCTTCCAAGTGCTTTGGGGACACATGACTCATCTTTAGTGAGATCTGGGTTAGCTACAGAAAACTATGTGTTCATTTCTCTACCAGCCTGCTCACATTAAGAGTTTTGTTGAATGACCTGGGGAGATGGTGCAGCGGTTAAGAGCACTGACTGCTCTTCCAGAGGTCCTGAGTTCAATTCCCAGAGAGAGATCTGATGCCCTCTTCTTGTGTGTCTGAAGACAGCTACAGTGTACTCATATACATTCAACAAATAGTAAATAAAAGAAAAGAAAAAAGAGTTTCATTGATTCCTTCCATTTATGATGATAAATAGTTTTAAATATGCAGAGCACCTAAATTTAGACTTAAGAGCAGTACTGAGTTCTATATAGACAACTTTCATATAAGAATACAAGGTACTTTGATCATTTTAGCAATTTCTTTTGTATTCATCAATCACCTAGACTCAACATTTACCAAGAATTTTGCCAGTTTTGTCCCCTATGTCTGTCTCTTCCTTCTCATATAATTGTGGTAGCATGACATTTTTCACTGTAACTTTTTCAGTGGACAGATAGCGGCATTACGTTTTTTGTTTTTTAAAACAATGTTTAAGCCATCTCCAGAAACCATCTCATTAAGCAACAACTCCATAGTTCTCTGGCCCTAGTTATGTTATTTAAATGCTATAACATTTTAAGGTTTCCAACATCAATGACACATCATTCTCTAAATATTTGATAATTTACCTCCTAGTACAAGAACAGTAAGCACGCTGCCTGTGTTCTCACATGTAAGAAATTAACTACCATTTACTCTCCAGTTGGCAGGATCTTTTTGAAATAAACAAAGGAATCTATACCAAAAATCAAAAGAATGAGTCACATATAGTCATTTCATAAGCTACGAAATGCTGTTTAAATAGGAGGCATTAATAACCTTGTTAGATAATTTTGAACGTTTGTTGCAGTTCAAAAATTCAATTAGTGTTTATGATTTTTCCCAAGGGCTCTGCCTCTCTAGCAGCTGATGTGGCCTGCAGAGGCTGCACTGAGGCAGGGCGACAATCCCTGTGGGCGGAGGTAATGGCCTTCATTCCAGCCCAGTCTCCTCTTCCCTCACAACTGATTAACAAGAAACAAATACATCAAATAAATCTATACAAGTCTCAGCACCATTATGTCACAAAGGAATATCATGGCCATAAAGCAGGTCCTCAGAAAGAGAGAGGAGCCTTAAGCCTTTGGCTGTAGCCAGGGGAGGCTTCAGCCGCACTGTGTGAGGAGGGCCAGACTGCAGAGGCTGACTTGGCCATCAGTCTTGCAGAGTGGATGGCTTAAGAGCTGATGTGGTACCCAAGGCCCTCAATCCCACTTCCAGAACAGTTCCGACCCCACCCTAAGACAGGCTCACGGCTCTGCCCGCACAGCACAGAGCATACATCTCTCACCCATTCAAGCTCATTTTGTCCCTGCCTTCAGATAGCTGTACAAAGCCACCAATCACTTAAGACTTCAGCTGCATAGTTTTTTTTTTTTTGTTGTTGTTGTTTTTTTACCCTAGCCATCTTAACAATCAATTTTCTTATGATTGCGTGCCTCAGCTCCACAGTCTAGTGGAGCCAGGCACCGAGTCAAACATTTTCTTTTTCTTTATTTATACTGTAGCTTGTTTCAGAGAGAAGTTAAAACGAGGAGACAAACATTTAGTAAACAGCCTGGACCAGATGCTCAAAACTGTGCTAGGTGTTGTGAGAAATGCAAGGGAGAACACATGGGTTGTTCCTACCACCCCATCCCCCTTGGTTGAGTTTACAGTTCACTTGGGGACAGAAGACTCTCAGGAAGTAACAAAGGCACAACTGTACCAGGCTGGGAACCGGGAGCCTGGGCACCAGGGTCCTACTTTCAACTCAGCTCCTAGCCAGCTGTGTGATCTTGGAAAAATTATGTCCCTTTCTGGGCTTCAATATTTTTTAACACAACATGGAGAGGTTACATGTGTTCGTGTCTGTTTGAGCAGAGACAGAACACTGATCCTGAGAATATTGGTTTTTCTGAGATGACATGAGATGTGAGGAGTCAAGGGAGAGATTAATTGCTTCTTCAAACCTTTCTGTACTTTTTGACTTGTGGTGATGAACATGTTGCCTTTGTGATGAAATAAATCTAACATTTACAGATGTGGTTGATTAGAACTAGCTCCCTTCTGGTTCAGTTCTAGCCGTGGTCTGTGATTATCAGGGATTGGGACACACATTAGAAATAGGAGAAGGGAATGTTAAGTAGACATCATAATCAGGGAAGGCTTCCTGGAGGAGGAGAGGCTTTAGGCAGACCTTGAAAGTGGACATGCTTTTACAGTAGAAGAGACAAGGACAAGGCATCTTTGGCACAAGGTGGGGATGAGTAATAAATTGGCAGGGACCACATAGGGAGTGGAGGGCAAAGATGAGAATAACTCCGAAGGCCCAGATGCATCCGAGGTTGGGGAGCATCTTGAGCTGGAGAGCAAACCTAAGAGCGAGAACACATTAGCTCAGCCCTCCTCTCTAGGGGGCGGTCCCTAGGCCCACCTGCTATTGGAGCAGCTGTGCAGCAGAACGTCTAGAGGCCCCAGCCTGGTGCTCTTGGATCACGGAGTAAGCACAGCACTTGGGGATTAGCTAATCAATCTCGTAAATTCATCTCCCTTTTACTGGGATCTGTCAGGAAGCTGATTAAATGCTGTGCGAGTGGGATTTGGCTCAGATGCAAGCCGGGAGCTTGGGGCTGAAGTTTTTCAATGTTCAGCTCATGCATAAAATTCATAGTTTATCATTACCCAGACTTGCTTCTCTAGAACTATCCAGATGGGAATATTTCTATATGACAGTCCTATCCCTGGGTGGGTTGGTTGCCTGGCCTCTGCCCACAATGCTGTTGGTAGTAGGTGCCCACAGCTGTCTCTGTCTGCAGCATCACCAACCCATGATCATAACTAGCTTAGGGTACCCAGTTAGCTCTTCCCATTTTAGGGAGCCCCAATGGTATTCCCTGGAGCAAGGCCAATACCTTGTGCCTCCAGAATCCTCAAGTCTACTGCTGCATACTCTTCTGCACCAAGCCATGGCTAGACTCCACCTGGCTGCCTTTGCTCTCTACCATTAAGGCTCAGGTTCTCAGAAGTCATCTAAAATGGGAATCCTATCGTAGGTGTGTGTGCGCGTGCCTAACCAAACCCTCAGTCTGATCAGATGAAATTACTCCAGCCATTGGACACATGAGAAATGGCCAAGAGTTGAAATCAGGACAAGATTACTAACTTCTTCAGCATGTTGCTATCTGTTTCCTTTTCCTATATTTGTTCAAAAGTTGGTGGCCTCTTTCATATGCCCTGATTTAGGATTATCCAGTGCTCATCTCCTCGTTGATTAAATCTCTTCATGCTTAACGTGCCTCTAGCTCACAACTCCAGCAAGTACGATGGAATGGGAGAGCTTGCATTCATATCCACACTTTTCTCAGAAGAAGGATACCAGTCACAGCAGCTACCATTGATTCTGTAACCGCCAAAAGCTATGTTCCGTAAGAGTCCAGAGATGTCAAAGTGAGGATCCTGTCTGAGCCTGAAGTTTGGCCCACTGGTGGAGAGACAGAGACAGTGACATTGGCACCAGCACATTTATTGAACATGACTAAGTGTCGGCGAGGTCATTTGCAGCTCTACTGGGATATAAGGGTTGAATGGTTTGGGGGAAGGCAGTATGTCCTCGGGGTTCACAAATCATGAGGAGATTAGTCCCACAGGAAAATTTCAGCCAACAAAATTCCAATCAATCTTATCTTATTTAGCCATGGACTGTATGTATTTCTTCACTCGGCTGTTTGAAGCAAAAGGCAAAGAATAATGAAATAGCATGCACAAAGGAGTGTTTCAAACGACCGTCCTGGGTTCAGTGCATATTTTCCATGTTGTATAAAACATAACACCATTTCACCTTACAGTAGAGGAAATCAAGGTTCAGAAAGAGTAAGGCGCTGTCCAAACTCACCTGCTACTAAGTGGCTTCACTGTGAACGGAGAGCCTGTGTATTAGCTGGCTCCTAGAATTTAGTGTTTGTTCTGCCTGCTATCACCTTTCTTGGGTCCTTACCACTAAAGCAGATATTTAGAAAGCAAAGTCCTTAACCACCAAACACAGAATCTATTTCACGGGGCCTCCCATTCTAAGGCGAGAACAGAGGTTTCATACTTTGGAAAGAATTTCATCAATGAATCAAAGGAGAAAAAAACCCTTCATTCACTAGAAAACTGAGTTCTCTGTCCATTCTCAAATATTCTGCTCCACAGAGTTTGCTTCGTCCTACAGACCAGTCTCCTCTAGGCATCTGGAAACAATAGCCGAGCTGACATTTCATTGGCTCAGGGATTTCTCTCAAACCAATGATTGCTTCCTCCTTTGGATGTTGTTGAGGAAACAGCAGAGCAGGCTCATGCTCCGGCAGTGGGAAAAGGAGCCACAGAAAACAAAAAAGCATCCTCTGGGCAGGGCCCCAGTTCCATTGATTTTGTGAAGACCTACACGTACCCCACCCCCACCCCAATGCACACTGTATGTATCAGCCACATAGGTGAACAATTCTCCTCTCTATGAATAGACACACATGAGGTTTCATAACCCTGCTACCAATAAGAATATTGCCCTGAAGCTCTTCCTGTTTGACAACACACACACACACACAGAGACACACAGACACACACACACACACACACACACACACACACACACACACACCACAGATGCTTTTGGTGTTTTCTGCCCTAGATTCAGGGCTTTTCCTGATTATTGATGGAGGTGGGCCTGATCATTCTCGAAAGTAAGATTCTGGCATATACACATTCTCTTCCTGGGATCTCTTCCTGGGAGTTTTTCATACAGAGCCTTGTTTTCCATCTGTCCTCTTTGGAATACAGAACATCCACAGCAACTCCTACTTGAGCAGTAACTTACTGCAGCTTTCACCCAGTTCTTTCCCCCTGCCTTTACTTTCTGGTGTTTGATCTCTTACCTTCTCTTTCCTGGCACAGAGCAGGCACTTTGTATGTGCCGTTCATTAGCAGCAGTGGTGCCAAAAGGTGGCTTGCAGAGGAATTAATTGGCCTTTCTCTGTTAATCCCCAGCATCACCTGGCCTCAGGCAAGCTTCTCCCAAGGAGTATGCAACCTAAACACAAACCATGCGTGCAGAGAGAGATTTCAGACAAACTGCACAACCCTGATACCAATAATATGGTTGACCCCCGCCCTCCAGCTCTTCCTGTATGACAGTTCTGGCAGACATTGTTTTAGTGTTGCTCTCTGTCTGCCTTTTTGTGTTTACCATCCTTACGTCTCCTCTAGTCCTTGATGATTCTCTAATTCCTCTTCTTCCTCAATTTCCTCTTGCATTTCACCTTTGTCTGTGTGCCTTTTAGTCTTTCCTTGCTCTGCCCTTTTTGTTCTTTTCCCTCCTTCTTTTCAAGCTAGCCCTCAATTCTGGAATTTTCCTTATCTAATTCTTTGCCTCAAACTGTGGGGATTCCAGGCTTTTCCTTTCTTAAAGCTTTTGTAAATGAAGGAGGAGATGTTCTGAGCTTTGAGACCAGCACAAGTTTTGACTAGGGCAGATCTCACTTCATGATGCAGGACTTGAAATTACATGGTAACAGGAAAGGGAGCTGGACCTACATCTTTGGGAAGACGTGGAGTTTAGTATTTCGAATGGACACTCAAATAGTGACAGCTGCACTTGCTCCCAGTTCTTGGCCAGAAATTGGTCATGTGTGAGAAAATTCTCTGTCTCTCTCCTTCTCTGTCTGTCTGTCTGTCTGCTCTGTCTCTGTCTCTCTGTCTCTGTCTCTCTCTGTCTCTCTGTCTCTCTCTCTCTCTGTCTCTCTCTCTCTCTCTCTCTCTGTGTGTGTGTGTGTGTGTGTGTGTGTATGTGTGTGTTGGGGACGAGGATGCCACCATACAAATTAGAACCTCTAGTTCTGCCTCATGGAGGTTGAGGAGAAACTTCACTGTAAGGTTAAGTTTGTAAGACTCTTTCACAAAAGGTTACAGGATCTGGTTCACAAAGCTTTTCAGTTTTGTTAGCTAACCTCTAGTACAGTTGTCTGCCCCATGCCATTTTGAAATCGTGTTGAGAGCTAATTGACTGTTAAGTTAAAAAGGACAGGGATAGATTTGAGACTGTGCTAGATCTCAGATAGGTTCCCAACTCTGTTATTTATTAGCTGTGTGTTCCTGGGCAAGGCATCCTACCTCTCTGAGATGAATTTCCTTCTTCTAAATAAACTGAAGACCATTAGAGTGCCCAATTCCCTATTGAATATAAATACTGGTAGAGCCTCAGCAAAAAAAAAAAAAAAAAAAAAAAAAGCAAAAAAAAAAAAGCACAGGCTCAGACACACACACACACACACACAGAGAGAGAGAGACAGAGACAGAGACAGAAAGACAAAGAATATGCAGATGTGTTTCCATACACACATTTATGTGGAGGTAAATCAGTAAGGCTTTTGATGTTTCTTGACTGGGTAGGTGGGGAAAGAGAGAGAGAGAGAGAGAGAGAGAGAGAGAGAGATTCTGACTACTTTGAGAAGGTGAGAGAGCCCCGCGTCAGAGCTGGGTATGTCTCATTGTTTCCTTATCCTCATTAGTAGGCTGGTTTGTCTCACAAGCCTGTAAGCCAGAGACTATCTCCATTTTACAGATGAGGAAATGAAGGCACTGAAAAAGAAAGCAGCTTATCCTATGCCACAAGATCAGGAAGTGGGAGAGCCATGATGGGAACATGGGCAGGATTTAAAAGCGGAAAGCAAGTGCAGGTAGACGGGTTTGGCTCTTCTGCATTGTCTTGCCTAGGGCCACGTGCCCTCCCCAACTCGGTGTATTAGAACGATGGGGCCTAAATCAGCACGCAGAGTCTTTCATTCTAGTTTGGGGAACTTGACACTCGGTAGACAGTGGCTTGGATTTAACGGGGATGGCCAAGGCTAACTCAGCAGAAATGTCACACCATCCTGTTTCAGCCCCTTGTGTGAAGCTAAAATTAACAAGAACAGCTGCTGAACCTTCATCCCTCTCACCTGTTTCTGCTGCTCCTCGGCTTCCTACGCCTCATCTCACCTCCTGCCTCTTTTCCTCGCCACACCTAGAGGACTAGGCCTTTTGGGAAATACAAGTAATACTTCTGTATGATGAACTTGGACTAGGACCCAAGGAGGAGGGTTCCAGGACATCCCACCATCCCAGTAGTTAAATGTCTTCCACATACCACCCACCTTACCTTTTGTATCCATTCTGCCCTGTTGAGACCCAATTGCTTTGGCTTCTACTAAGTCTGGTAACCAATTATGCTGGCCACCAATTAGATAGATTTATTCTAAATTTCTACTTCACTAGCTGTTCTCCCTATACACAATTTGGTTGACAGTTTATTTATTTATTTATTTTATTTATTTATTTTTGTAGCCCTGGCTGTCCTGGAACTCTATAGATCAGGCTGGCCTTGAACTCAGGGATCTGCCTGCCTCTGACTTCCAAGTGCTAGGATTAAAGATGTGTGCTGCCACCACCCAGCCTGTCCTCTGCCCCCTTTTAAATCCCCTATCCTTACTACTTATCTATTTGTGGTAGGCAGCAACTTAAAAAGGAGCCAAATAATTCCTACAATGGGCCATAATCACCTTTGCACATCCTAGTATGGGTGAACTGGGCCTGGAGACTCATTTGAAATGATGATTGAAAGAACATGCTTTTTATTTTGAGAGGGAAGGAGGTCCCACTATGTAAATCTGGCTGACCTAGACCTCACTATGCAGACCAGGCTTGCCTCAAGCTCGTAGAGATCTGTCTGCTTCTGTCTCTGGGAGCATGAGTTTTAGGATTAAAGGCATGTACCATCATCCCTGGCAAGAATACACTTTTGTAAGTACAACTTCTTTATCTCCACATATTCATTGTACATCGTGATAGGTTTCCGAGTTGTTTTTATATATATCAAATAATTTCACTGTATATATTCATCTCCCCTCATCACAAACTCCTGTTCCTTAATTCACCTCTTATTCATTCCTCCAGAGAGTCTTACGTCCACCTTCATGCCCTGTAGGTATATGATTTTTTTTGAAAGTTTTTAAAATTACATTTGATTTATTTATTTATTTTTTTTTGAGTGAGTGTGTGCATACATGCAACTGTGTGGAGGTCAGAAGAGAACTTTCTGGAGCCATGTCCCTCCTTATACTCCATGAATGAATGGGAAGGAATCAGGTCCCTAGGCCCGGCAGCCGGCCCCTCTCACCTGCTTTCACATCTTCCTGGCCACATATCTGATTTTGAGTATCGTATATAGAGGACTCAGAGAAACCCCTAAACAACCATAGACAAATGGTTTTGCCTTTTAAAAAATAAAGATGCCAAAAACAACCCCTATGTATTGGAGACTTACTTTTACTGTATAGAATAATGCCAGTGGCGAGCCATAGCCCCTGAGCTAAGGTGATAAATAGACTGTGGCTTCTGCTTTGAGCTACTAGCTTAGGCTTGCTTGTGGAGTCTTTCCCTCTCCCCAATCCCTTTAATCAATCAGAGCAGAGGAAGCAAGCTGCCATGTGTGAGTATCATAGCAGAGGGACCCCTGTGGCAGCGCAAGGCATGGAAAACCTCAGTCTACCTGGCCGTGAGAAAGCCAAGCTTGCCAACAAACACACAAATAAGCCCGAAGGCAGACCAATCATTCCAACTGGTGTCTATATACTTAGAGACCCTACCCGCAGTGCGAGGGCAACCTGATGAGGGACTTTTCTTTTTCAGAATCACCCAAATAAGTTGTTTCCACATTTCTGACCCATAGAAATGTAGGGTAAGGGCTTGTTGTAACAGTCTGAATATGGAAATTTTTTACACAATAGTAGAGACTTAACATGTTATCCTGTGTCTATTCCATCAAAGGTCTGCTTTATTCTGAGTTATAATGACTAAAGACCCAATATTCAACCTTTTTATTGTGAGATAGGGCCATACTTTAGTTCAATTAAAATGTATGACTCTCCAGATTGCAACTAATGAGTAGTGGGGGTTTTGGCTGCTGGTGGGCGGCTAATTGAAACGATTATTGGGAGTGGGGGCTAGAGAGATGGCTCAGAGGTTAAGAGCACTGGATGCTCTTCCAAAGGTCCTGAGTTCAATTCCCGAAACCACATGCTGGCTCATAACCATCTGTAATGGGATCTGGTGCCCTCTTCTGGCCTGCAAGCATACATGCAGGCAGAACACTATACATAATAAATACATCTCTTTAAAAGAAAAGATTATTGGACAGAGGTCTCATATTACTTTATATACACTATGTCCTGGCTCCAGGTAATATAGTTTCTTCACCCCCTAAATGATCAAACTTTACTCCCAATAATCTGAATTCACGACAATAACCAGTTTCTTCATTGGATAATGATAACCAAAGGTTTTTTGAGTGCTAAGTAATTATCAATCACTATTCTAAGTACTTCCCAACCATTAACTTGTGAAAAAAAAGAAGCATAGAGCACTTAAAGAATTGGTCCAAGTCCAGAGCTAGGATTTGGGCTCAGGCTCATAGGTATGTTACACGAGGGGAGTGGTCAGGGTTTCAGCAGGAGGAATTGCAGTTGCTGAGAGATAACAGGAATTCTCCTTTTCTTTCCCTCCTTGCATTTGCTTGTTCAGAAGCTGACAGCAGTTTCTCCAGCTGACTGCATCGAGCTCAAAGCAGTCTTCTCAGTCTTTACCATGATACAGCCCCACCCTACGTACCATTCTGTCCTCTACTATATAGTCTCTAGCTGCAGTTCCAAGAGCTCCAATTTTCCAATTCATAAACCATTCTCTTGATTTGATCTGACTGGAGAAGCCTCAGTGTGTTTTGTAAAGTACTAGATATGACAGCCTAAAGGGTTGTCCAATCAGTTCATTCGGAAGAAGCCTGAACTGATTTCCTCTTACAGTGATCAACTCATCTTCTCTAAATAGGGGTGTGACCCTCACTTTCTCCAAAATGAATCCAGTGTTATAAATGTAGTGGTTAAAGCCCTATCCCAGGTACTGTGCCCAGCCTTTATAATTTTTAAGAAATTAATTTCATCATCATCATCACCATCACCATCATCATCACCATCACCATCATCATCACCATCACCATCATCATCTCAATAGGGTTTTTTGAACACAGGGGCTCTATAGATCAGGCTTGCCTAGAATCCATTGTGTAGCTGAGGCTGGCCTTGAACTCCTGATCCTCCTGTCTCTCAGGTTCTGAGGTTACAGGTCTATGTTACTATGTATAACTAGAGAAGCCTTTTCCCTGACTGATGTAGGTGATGTAGTTCCCTGTTACTATCATGGTCCTGTGTTTTTCTCCTTTATAAAACAGCATTTAAAATGCATTATAATAATGATTATTTATGTGTTTACTTTTGTTTATGTAGTACTGGTTACTGAGACTAAGTCCTCTTAGGAAAACACTACATCTTCAGTTATTTGTTTACTTTTATTTTATTACATGTAAAGTGTGTGTGTGTGTGTGTGTGTGTGTGTGTGTTCATGCATATGCTTTCATACAAGTCACTTCTCTCCTTCCACCACATGGGGTTCAAACTCGGGTCCTCATATCTGAACTGCTTTTACGCACTGAGTCATCTTACTGGTCCTTGTTAAATTTTAAAAATAAGCTGCTATTGCATTTGTTTGTCCTAATGCCCATGTCCCAATATCTAGAACAGGACCTGGTACATAAGAAGTACTCAAGGAATATTTGTTGGTTAAGTGGGAATAAAAATCACCAGAAAGTTTGTTAATCTGTGCATTTTCTTTTCAGAGTAAAGCCCATATCACAGTCTGCAGCATTTCAGGAGACCCAGTAAAGTCTGAGACCATGCTGTTTAAGTCAAATTATTGGGATGTGTTTCCTATATCTCAGCATCTTCGGCCATATAATTACACTACACTCTTGGCCAGGCTGCCCAGGGTTGAAAGAAATACAATGGGCGTGGACTTTTCTGTTGCACCACATTCTAATCTTGACCTTCCTGAAGATGTTATCAAGAGAAGCTTAAGGTGTCAAGGGAGAGCTGCTGTCAAGTTTTCCATATCCAGATAGTAGCGAATCTTTCCAATGGAGCAGAGAAAACATAAATGAAAGGATAGAAGGTCCCACTCTGATAGGCCAAGCTAAAGGCTATGTGTTAAGTATGTCTGAGAGAACTCTTGGTTCTGCAGCAGGGGGGAAGCATTATGGTATCAGAATTGCAAGATAACCAGGGTATTTTGAAGCTGCAAAGAAAACTCTGGGTGTCTGTCTGTGTAGGAATATGGGAGTACTATTGCAGGCCTCAGTGTGGGAGGGGGGAGGAAAGAGACAGAAAGGAAGGGGAGGGGGAACACAAAGGAGAGAGAAAGAGAAAGAAAGAGAACACAGTGAGCCCAGGCTTTTTATATCTAAAAATAGAAGAATCTAGTGTACGGTGGGAGCCCATTTCCTAACCTTAATGCTGTTAGGTGACAGAATAAACTGCCTAGCAAGGACGTTGAGTCACTGGTATTAGAGGCATTCAAATGTCATGATCAAATCCTAGAGGCTTTATCAGTACCACCAAAGCCTCCTGGCTGTTGGCGATGGGAGGAGGTGGTGGGTTCAGTCTTCAGAGGCCACTGTTCATACATGTGTACACGTGCTCCCCCCCATATTTGCACCCTGAATAGAAAAAAAATGAGGCCGTCTCATCTCCTTGCAGCTCATTCATTTCACTGATGGTGAAATAGCTACTGCACTACAGAAATTGAATTTCTTCTCCCCAGTGACAAGTCACATCTGTGATCCTGATACACCTCTGCAAAGGTCCTTGTGTCTCCCTAGACCTCTTTAGTCAAGAAACATCAAAGCCTTACTGATTTACCTTCCTATACAGGCATGATTACATATTCTCTGCATATTCTCTGTCTGTCTCTCTGTCATTGTGTCTGTCTGTCTCTGTTTTTGTCTCCGTCCGTCAGTCCATCTGTCCGTCTGACTCTCTCTTTCTCTCTCTCTCTCTCTCTCTCTCTCTCTCTCTCTCTCTCTCTCTCTCAATTAGTACAGCTCATAGCTGGACTCTTTCTGCCTGATATCTTCTGGGAATGATCACCCCTGTCCTTTTTGAGTGGCTTCTCCAGTACTATATCTTCTTGGAGACAGGTTGGAGATTTCTTTACCTCAAGAAGTGTTGATGACACTCCCCCAAGTCGTAATGATAGCCACAGACGAGATCATTCTTGCTCAGAAGCCTCAAGGGACCAGCCTAACCCCTTTAAAAAAAAAAGGCCTTGCCCTTTTTCCTTGTCTTTTCTCCCACCCCATCCTTTCTGGCTTCTAGTTGGCAACAGTGAACTCAGAGGTCTCCTGAGTCTTCCTGAAAGGAAAAAGGAAAGAACAAGACCCAAATGAAATGGATCAACTAGTAGACTGAGAAATTGAAAATGTGCCAGAGGCTGGGGGAAGGAGCTGGCCATCAGCAGTGCAGGGAATGAGAGTGGAGAGGCCCCAGCTGAGAAGCCAATGACCACAAATGGCCCTGCAGGGCCCGTGCCCCGGCCAAGCCATTCTGCTATGCTGATCATTGTTGGCTCAGGACCAAAAGCATGACATGTATGGGGCTGTGAGGTAGGGGATCTGGCCTGCAGCATCCCCTCTCTTGCTCTCCACTCCATTTTGAGGCTCCTTCTCCTGGGCTCCGAGCTTCCTCCCTGTCTCATGAGCCTCATTCAACCGCTTCTTCAACCAAATTCACCCCCCCTGTCTCATTTGTGCAGGCTCTTGAATGCTTTGGGGCATTTGTGCACTCAGGTATGAAATAGGAGGTGGGGGGGGGGTGTTGTGGCTGAAAGATGCCTTCTCCAAAGCTCTTACTATGGTATATTAAAGGATGAAGAGAGGAGGATGGTGATCCATGGACAAACACATATTGGAAACCTTAAGAGACATTAACAGGCTTCTTTATAGCAGCTCTTCTCAGAGCCTTGGATATGGTAGTGTGCATTCGGAAGCTCTAAAAATGGGTATATAACAGTTCTCAAACATACTTGTCCAGAGACTCTTGGGGGTAGGGGAATTGGAGCATCTTATGTGACTGTCATATAACTTAGTTGAATTTCCTCAATAGCCCTTAAAACCCAACACCTAAAACAACATCTGCAATGGTTAGAGAAAACAGTATTTGTTACATTGGATCAGCTATGATGCCATATGGAAGATATTAGTTATTAAAGGACCTCAGTGATGTGCCTGTGTTTTGTCACATATTATAGGTGATTGTCATTTACCAATTATACTCTATAGGTCTCAATTACACTTAATATGTACCATATTTTTGTGCTACTTGAAGCACACATATGCAGAGAGACCAGAGACAGAACTCTGCTTTCCCGAGTCATATCTTTTTCATGTCAAATGATAGCTAGTCCTTTAGAAAACATCTGACTTTTGTAACATTGTTCTTCACTAATGCTGGTCATTCCCCAAATTTCATTTTCGAAAGCTTCAAGAATGGCTATCTGTAAGCACAGCCTCTCCCCCTGCCTTAGCTCCTCTAATATGGCTCTGTGAATTAATAACTGCTTTCCAGTTGAACAGAATCAGACAAATGGAGACACAGGGCAGAAATTGAGGGCTGTGCTTATTCACACAGTTCCTCTGCTAGCCTACAAAGCAGCCTAACTAGATGGGTCCCCACCAGGGACATCCACTATCTCCCTTTGAAATAGCTGAGGTGTTCTTCAACTGGTAAGCTGAGTAGAATAGGCACCAAGATGCATATTCCTGAGGAAGGTGACTACTATTGTTTCAATCTGAAATGTCCTGTGCTCAACAGATCCTCTTAAAAATAGGAATGCTTAGCCCCTCCCATGTGACATTCCTTTTTTTAAAGATATATTCTTTATTTACATTTCAAATGTTGTCCCCTTTCCTGGTTCCCTCCTCCCCCTGAAAATCCCATAAGCCATCTGCCCTTCCCCAATCCACCTTCCCCTGCTTCCCTGTCCTGGTATTCCTCTACACTATGGTATCAAGTCTTTCCAGGACCAAGGGCCTTTCCTCCCTTTGGTGTCTGACAAGACCATCCTCTGCTGCCTATGTGTCTGGAACCATAGGTAACTTCATGTGTACTCTTTGGTTGATGGTTTTGTCCCTGGGAGTTCTGGGAGTACTGGGTAACTCATATTGTTGTTCTTTTAAATGATGTGGGGCTGTTAGCAGGTCGGACCTGGCAGGTGGATAGAAAAGCACTAGGAGCAAACTGTGGAAGTTTAGAGCTGTCCCTGGTTCTGGAACATGATTCTGCTTGAAGGGTTAAAGAGATTGTTCAGCTTAACTGCTTTTGCAGAGGACAAAGTGAGTTGGGATCTCAACACCCACATTGGGCTGTAAGTCCAGCTCCAGGGGAATCCAATGTTCTGGCATCCACAGGCATCTGTGCTCACATGCATATACCTATACACAGCCTCGTACATGTATGCATAATTTAAAACATTTAACATCTCTGTCAGGCCAGTAGCCATTATGAGGAGTCCTGGCCACACCTTCCTGCTGTGATGAGCTCCACCAAACAGTCCTTGCCAAACTGGACTGAAATCCCCCTGAAACCATGAACCAGAATAAATCCTTCTTCCCTGAAAATTCTTCCCCCCCCCCACTCACATTACTTTAGTTATAGTAATGACACAAGTACGGAGATTTAATTCTGGGCAGGGATTTTTTCGCTCCCTGAGAAAAAGAGATTTTTGTTTGCTAAACACTGAGATCTCCAAAGGTTTCATTAGGCTGCTAATCAAAGCAGTCTGGCTTCTGTGCTCAGTGCTGCTCAGAGCCCCCAGAAGTATCATGTTCAGTGCTATAAAAGACCCTGAGGAGCAGCCTCACAGATTAGAGTGTTGCCAAAGGGAAGGGATTAAAATGCTGTCAGGTCAATGGTTGGGACCTTTTCTAGGACTTAGACACCAGGGAAGAGCTATAGCCCCTGAGAAAAACATGCAAAGATTCCTGGCAAAGTTGCACGCAAAACTTCAGGAAATCTCTGGGCCTCTAGATTAAGCAGTTTGGCTGTGGAAACATACCACAAAACGAGTCATTGAGCGAACTGGTTAATTTAGCATTTGCCTTACCATGAGAGAAAGAAAAATCAAAAGACACCCAAGACTGCAAAAATGGGCTAGTTATATTTGGATAATGTCTTAGTTAGGTTTTCTATTACTGAGAAGAGACACCATGACCAAGGCAACTATTACAGGGGACAACATTTAATTGGGGCTGACTTACAAGTTCTGAGGTTCAGTCCATTATCATCATGTTAGGAAGCATGGCAGCATCCAGGTAGACAAGGAGCTAGATCCGAAGGCAGTCAGAAGTCTGTCTTCCAGCAGCTAGGAGGAGGGTGTCAGAGCCCACTCTCACAGTGACATTTCCTCCAACAAGGCCACACCCAGTTCAGCAAAGCCACACCTCTTAACAGTGCCACTCCACGTGCTGAGCATATTCAAACCAACACAGATAGTTTTAAAGTGGCTACTATTTCTAGGGTTGGTGGCACATACCTCTAATCCCACCAGTCTGGAGTCTGATGCAGGAAGATTGCAAGCTCAAGTCCAGCCTGAACTACATGGCAAAACCCAGCTTAAAGTAACAGTAAAGAGATCGCCAAGAGAAAGAGGGAAAGAAGAGGTCACTACCAGACTGCTTTCTGTTCCATACCAAAGGTATTTTGTAAGACATGGTGGCACATACATGTAGTTCCAGCATTCAGGGATTTGAGGCCAGCCTGGGCTACATAGTGACACTTGTTTACCCCCCCCAACAACAACAAGAACTAAAGGCAAACAATGCCAAACTCTTCTAATATGACTATTTCAACAATGGAATGGGGAACCTTAGGGAGCACAGTGTTCTGCTGGTAAAGATATTTGAGAGGGAGACTAGAGGATTTCTCTGGTCCTTTCTGGCTTTCCGCTGCTATTCTTTCCTATTCACATGTGTTTCTGTTGTATCACTGGTGTCCATCCAAGTTCACTACAGACAACAGTCATAATCCCACCCATGGTCAAAGGTCAAAAGACAAGAGCTGGCCAGGGATGGACAGAAACTCAGGAAGGTCTGACCCTTCACTCATTTCCCTCCTTAAATCATTGCATCTCACCAGGCCCATCACCAGGGCTTTCAGGGTTTTCCTGGTGACAGCTAAGTTAATCTGATAAACTAATCTGCACTAATGGGATCATGAATGCTAATGAATTAATGCGTTACCTTCCCAAGTGACATATTTGCATTTTAACAGAGGTCTTCTGGAGATAATGCTTTAACGCAGAGGAGTGATTAATGTTGAAATTTGGACTGTTTGGCAGTCTAACAGAAGAGATATTTTTGGGAAGGGAAGTTTCTTTCCACCTTTCACAACAGACCATCTGCTAGAAAGAGAGAAGAAAAAAAAAAAGCATATCCCTGCCCTTGAGGGGTTTTTAGTTTATCTAGTTGGGAAATTACAATGGCTAACATTTATTGAGTCTCCACCGAAGTGCTGGCCATTTGCTAAGTGCTGAATAAATATTATCTTTGAATCCTCACAACAAAGCCCTCTGAGGTGGGTGCTTTGGAGATAAGGAGCTGGCCTCACAGAATAAGTTAAATAAGTTGGTACTGCATTTCATTGACTCTAAAAAGCTGTGGGCAGCTGCAAGGAGCAACACAGTTTTTTTTTTTTCCACCCCAGTTTCCTTAAGAAAGGGGAAAAATGCTGCCAATGAAGTGACAGTGTGCTCCGGGATAGTAAGACACATCTTTCAGAAAGGTTCAAAATATGTCTTTGAAATCATGAAGTACATTTCAGGAAGTACACTTTCTGCTTAGTGCTGTTTATACGTAGGAAATGGCAAGGGGAACACTCCCTTATAAGAATATAATAGCAAGTGCATACTAATAATTTCAAACAGACTGAGTCTGAGGTCAATGGCAGAACATGTTGATGGAGGTTGTGAACCACAGTGAACATGGGCAGAAAGATGGGACAACATTTACTTCCAGTACCGGGATGAGGCTGAGCATTATCTACGGCTGAAGTGAGGAGTGACAGGGAGCAAATTGCTCTCAAATCAGTTTTGAGACTAGACTATGGCATATTGGCTCTATTGGCTAGACTGAAAGAGCTAATCAGGCAAACCGTGAGCTAGCTATCCTTTAGTGAGAGGAAGGTGGGAAAAAGAATGAGCAGGCAAGCTGTGTGGTGCATGCCTTCTTCAGTCCTAGCACCCGTGAGGCAGAGGCAGGGGGATCTCTGTGAGTTTAAGGCCAGCTTTGTCTACAAAGTGAGTGCCAGATCAGCCAGGGTTATGTAACGAAACCCTGTCTCTGATTTAAAACAAATGAGCAGGCAGATGGTCGTGAAAGGCCAGTGTTGTGGTTGGAATATGGATAGAGCTTTCACAGGGATCCATACATTAGAAACTTAGTTCTCAGGGTAGCTGCACCAAGAGGTCAAGGGACCTTTAAGAGGTAGGGCCTTCTGTGAGTCTCTTACATCCTGGGAGGGGATTATGGAACTCCTTTATCTTTTCCTGTCTCTTTCCCTTTCTGTCTCACCCCTCCTTTCTGTTTCTTGGTTCATGGTTCCTTTATGTGCTCCAGGGTATGCCGTTCTTTCAAAAGCCAAAGCAACGAAGCTACACAATCTTCGGCTGAGGTTTCTAGAACCTTAGGCCAAATAAACTTTTTCTCTTTATAAGGTAATTGCTTCAGATATTTCATTATAGTTTATGGTAAGCTGACTAATCTGTCCAGGAAGAAAGGTTTCCAATTTAATATAATGGACAAAAGAGATAATTATGGATTCTTGCTGGCAAATTCCAACACATTAGGAAAAGCTCATTCTGGCCAGTAACCTTGAAACTAGGGGCTTCCTAAAATGGTAAAGGAACAACATCAATGGACTGGAGAGATGGCTCAGCAGTTATGAGCCCTGGCTGCTCTTCCAGAAGACTTGGGTTCAATTCTCAGCAACCACATGGCAGCTCACAACTGTACCTCCTGTTCCAGGGGGAATCAAACACCCTCACATAGACATATATACAGGCAAACACAAATGCACATGAAATAAAATAAAAAAAGAAACAATCAAAATAGTCAGCCCTGAAAACATATATATATATATATATATATAATAGACTGAACAGAAAATTATATATATTAAAAAGTGTGTATATATATAAAGAGTGTGTATGTGTGTGTGTGTGTGTGTGTGTGTGATGAAAAAGAGGCCATGCATTTGAAAGAGACTAAGGGAGTGGGGAGGGGAATATGGAGAATTTGGACAGTGGAAAGGGAAAGGACTATAAATGTTGTAATTAAAATACAATCTTAAAAAGAAAAAGAAAGAAGAAACAGCTTCCAAATTCCAGGGCATTATGTATATTGGCTTCTCACTCTTCTCTTGATGCCCAGTTCTGTCTTATGTGGAAGAGGAAGGTGTGTTGCCATGATGGCTTCATAAAGGTTGGAACCTCCAGTCCAGCTCTTTAAATACGGAGTCTTCTTCCTTCAGCAATGGGTAGCAATAGAGCCTGGATAATGCATATGAAGTTTGTGTTGATGTCTTGTAATGTCTTGGAAAACACATGAATAAGAGAGAGTCCCCAGGACAGTTCACTCCCTAGCTGGGGAGGAAAGTAAATTCAGAAAAAAAATGAAGCACATAAGAGTAAAATCTGGGGCTGGAGTGTGTTCAGGTTCCAAAAAGGGGGAATTATAGTGCCTTGCGTTTTTCCCACATTTGAGTATGTTCTTAAAGTTTCCCATTACATATAGGTATTACTTTATAGTCAAGGAAAGCTGTTGAAGAAGAAGAAGAAGAAGAAGAAGAAGAAGAAGAAGAAGAAGAAGAAGAAGAAGAAGAAGAAGAAGAAGAAGAAGAAGAAGAAGAGAGGAGGAGGAGAAGAGAGGAGGAGGAGAAGGAGGACGAAGAGACAGCTAAAAAGAACTAGAATAGTCAGGAAAGGCTTTGCAGCAGATACTAGATTTCAGCTCATTGGGTAGGGGTATGATGCAAATATTGGTCACTGTAGGCAAAGTCAACAGCAGAAACAAAATTGTAGAAGGAAGTAAGCAGGAAGTAAAGTATTCTAGGGTAGAGAGAAGACGGAGAAGAGGGGAGACTGGGAGTCAGAAATGTTAGACAGTGATTTTTAAAATAATGCTAATGTATACTCATCAGTGTTTTCAGTTGCTAGAGTAAAATACCAGAGACAAGCTATTTTCTAAACAAAAGAGGTTTATGTAGGTCATAGTTCTCTAAGTTCAAGTGCTTATATCTGGTGATAGATTTCTGCTGGCCAAAATATGAGGTGATACAGTATATTACATAGCAAGAGACAAAGTGTGTGTGTGTGTGTGTGTGTGTATGTGTGTGTGTGTGTGTGTGTGTGTGCTGGTCTGTCAATCTTCCCTCTTTCTATCCTAATTAACTCATCAGTGTTTATTCACTCAGGTGCCACCCTGATAACCTTACTAAATCCTAATCAATGTCTAAATAAATGCCCGTTAGAAACACCACAGTCACATTGTGTCCTCACAATGGGGATGAATACCTCAGAAAGGGGATTGATTCAATTTCAATATATAGGCCCTTTGGATGGGTGGCAGGCACAGTCAAACCATATACAAATCCAAGCAAACTGAATCCCAGCTGTTGTGGGAGGTAGGGGTGGATTCCAGAGAATGAAATCATATATATATATATGATTATATATGAATATATATATGAATATATATGAACATATATATATATATGCAAAAGGCACTTTACAGGCTTTTGAGCTGGGAGTACCATGGTGAAAGGTATCTTTAGGAGAACTCTTTGGAAAGCAGCACTGGAATACAGGCACAGGGATTAGGGAGATGGATGCAGAGGGATTATTTAGGAGCCTGATGTAGCAATCCATCTGTAAGCTTATGAGAGATTGTCTAGGAATGGCTAAGAAAGGAGAGATTCATGGGACAGCCGTGGGAGACTGCTAGTGATTACTTAAAGAAAGCAGGGATGAAGCCAAGGCTTGATTCTTCATCTATTGCAAAGTTATGGCGAAGAAAAAGCCTGGAAAAGCAATCCTGAATTTGGTTTTAGCTGTGATAAATTTAAAATGCTGATAAGGACGAGCAGGATAGGTCTGTAGGTGAATGCATTTGCCACCAACCCTGAGTTTAGGGGCTCAGTTTAAGCCCTAAAGTCCACAGGATGGAAAGAGAGAACCAGCTCTTGCAAGGTGTATTTTGACATGGACATGTGTGCCCATGCACCTCCCACAAATAAATAAATAAATAAATAAATAAATAAATAAATAAATAAATAAATGTAATATATTTGTATATATTGTAAAGTGTGTGTATATGTGTGTGTATGTATATATGTGTATGTATATATGTACACACACACACACATATATATATATATATGCACACGTAATAATGAAATGGAACTGGGGCCTAGGTCAAAGGTTAGGTTTGATCATTTCCAGCAATCATCTAGAATTTCAAACGAAGACAAGCTATGTGTAGAATCCCATAATGGGCAAGGGTAAAGAAAGGAAAATAGTAGACCTAACTGCCAGTTTTGATTTGGACTTTGTGGGTAGCAGCCTCTAAAGCATGCAGAGGCAGAAGGCTGGTGGGTCTGTTTTTCCCCTCTATCTCTGTCAGTGAGTGATTTCCGATTTCTGTACATATTAGAAAGATTACAGCTCAACTGTAGGTAACTAGAAGAATACAGAACATTTGCTTTATTAATTATACCTGAATTGTCTGATTTCACTGATGGTGGCAACAGATTCAGCATTACATATGACACCCCTGCCAACCACGTGACATGGCAAGTTATCTGAGCCCAACTCACAACAGTAAGATGCAGACTTCTGGCCATGTTCGTGTAGGATTAGAGACAAGTCTCATTTCAAATTTAACTAAGCACTTCGGTTTCTCCTGTTTTAATGGTTAAGCATCTGAAACTAACTCGCTTGGGTCCAACTGAGAAGCAGAAAGATAAGCAGAACAATTATTGTAATATGTGTTAATATACTAATATATAGTATGTTGCAATATGTATATTACAAAGGGAGCCAAATCATGAGAACATAGTTTTCAAAATGGAGACACCTTAACATTGATGTGGTTGAATCTAAGCCAGTTGTTGCCACCGTACCCTCTTTTATTTAATCAGCTTCCTGTGTGTTTTTCCATGAGAAACGTAATAAATAGGATAACCTCCCTAGTCAGCAACTTGTATTCTCTCTTCCCAGTCCCTCACCTGCATAAGCATTTTTCAATCTGGACACCTGCCCGCTTCTCAGTCACCCTCCTCCCACCCGCCCCCAAACCTCAAATCAGCAACCAAAACACTGAACAGAAACCTTCAGGAGAGAAGTGATGGAGGCCGCTGGTTGACAGACTGCTGTGTGAGTGTGTCTACGCGCACATTACTGCCGTGTGCGCGCATGTGCTCATCCACCAGTCCAGCCATCTGCTCCTCCGTTTCCCCGGTGGATTTGTAGCAAAATCAAAGACAGGCCTGTATGACTGGGTGGTCCTGCCTCCGAAACAGAGCTCCCTTGGTGGTTAGAAGCCTACAGACTGGGCAGACCTGCCCCAGTTATTCATCTTTATAAGGCACATAACCTTTCACAAGAACAGCCTGACAAGGAGGGCTAAAATCTCACACAGACCACATTGTGTGCAATTCCCTACTTTCTACAGTGCAAAGAAAGCTAGGGGACTTAGCGTATAGGCAACTGGCCAGAGCTGACATTTGGCAGGTTGGACAGGTAGGGGAAGACTGATGGGGGCAAGCGAAAGAGAGTCGGCAGAGGGAGGTTTCTCACACCACTCTCTCACCTACCTGTGGACTCTTCACTTAGCTCTCCACACCAGCTGGAACACCAGAGCTCCAGCTGGCATCAAAGTGCTGTGGCAGCTCTTGCCATACCCAAGCACAGGTGTGACCTCCGCTGGGACCATTCGAAAGCGCTCAGAGGAGTTTTCAAACAGATTCGACCCAGAAGTTGAACCATGTATCCTTCCGCCCAACAGCTCTCGGAGGTCCTAGGCTTGAAACAGCAGATTCCATGTAGTCCCAGCCCCCAACCTCTTTGTTGGGAGACAAAGAATTGAGCATCTCAGCTTAGCTGTTATCTTTAGCTGATTCTGTAGCCGGATTCCTCATGGATCCTCACATTTTAGGTCTTAACAATGAAGGCTCCTTTGCGAATCTTTTCTTGGCGTGATTAACCAGTTATCCCTTTGCCATCTGAACTCCAATGGCATTCTGACCCATGCAGAGCCCCATAGTAGGTAAATAGTGAGGCTAAGAAGGTGGAATAAGTGAGAGAAAATCAAGCCAAGAGAGTTACTGGTCTACTTGCCATACCGATGATGTTTTGCATACCCTTTGAGTTTGATGCTCTTTCTACCACCACCTTCTCATTCGTTTGGATTGCTATAGCATCTAACAAGTTGCCCCCCCCCCCCATGAATTCTGCTCCTTACTCTTTTGTTAACTATCTGACATTAATACATGCAAAAGAGCTCTCTAGGGTGTCTCCAAGTTCAAACTCCTCCTCCTGACATCAAAAGCTCTTCCAAATCTGGAGACCCTTTCCCCAGACAGGTATTGCAGACACAGGGCTTCTTCACTCCCACCCTTTCTTCTAAGCAGATTAGAATTCTTTGACCCTTCTTTGATTTTCCTGATGTTCCCACCTTCAGCATCTTCCCTGCATTTCCCCCTGGAAAGCCTGCTTTTCTCCTAGTCAGGCATCTCAGTCTTAAATGTTATGTAAAAGCTAACTCAAGTTCAACCTCTTTGGGAAAACCTTCTACTTCTCTTCTAGCCCACACTCTCATTTTCTGTAAACCTTGAACCCCTATAGTATCTTCCCTTTAGAGTAAATAATGCGACATCTAATTATTTTCCATCTTGTATTATTTGTGAATGCTTCCTCTGAGTAAGAATTCTTTTTCTGTTAAATTATGAATTTCTATAGAGCAAGGTCTTTGCTTTTCCCTTTTAACTAATACGTAGGGCTAGACCCAGGAGTTCACCATCAACTTCTGTTGCCCTGCCCTGCCTCCAAATGAAGGGAAGAAAATATAAATGAAGACTCTCTAAGGATCTGCCCTCTCTGCTTCTCCTCTCCTTCCTAAAAGGTATTCATGCAGCAGAGCAACAGAAGCTTCCAGAGAGTCCTCAGCAGCCAATCTACTGTCAGCTCCCAGCTTTCTGAACACCCCTACCTCCTAGAGTTTGCTGGGCAATCAATAATTCTGCTTAAGTGATCAATCTGCAGCACAATGGGCTGCAGGGGCCAGTGTTTGATTAACTGGAGAGAATAAATATATGCAGGCAGAGATGGAGGAGAGAGAGAGAGAAGCAGAGAGAGAGAGACAGAGACAGAGACAAAGACAGATGAGGGAAGGTGGAGGAAGTGTGTGTGTGTGTGTGTGTGTGTGTGTGTGTGTACACGAATGAATGTATGACAGGGTGCTGCAGAGAGTAGTTGTTACCTGATCCTAATCATGTTTCTTACCAATAGCTAAATAATCCTTGGAGCTTACTAACTTTCCTGGGGCCACTGGGCAATTTTGTACCTTGACCTAAACTGTTGCTAAGGTCCACTGAGGCCTACACAAATTCCATGTTGGGTGGAGAAAGGGTAAGTTGTGAAGACTTCTGTCTCCTGGAAGGTATCTGAGGTCTTGGGGTTTTGAGCTATGCTTGCCTGCTGAGTCTATAAGAAAAACCAATGGGCTGGAATCATTTACTCTTCTACCCAAGTCTGATGACTCAGAACCCCTTGATGTTATGGGAGGCAGGATGATCCTTATAGGGTATTTCAACATTGTCTGCTCTCTACCCAGAGATATGCATACTGTCCTTCTCAAGGCTGTGAGGTTGAAGATTTAATTGGATTGTTAAAAATAAGGAGTGCCTTTCAGTTTTTTTTTTTTTTTTTGAGAAGGTCCAAATATCTAAGCTGTACTACTGATCAAAATTTTTTTTTCAGGGAAATATAATGTTATCTGGAAAAAGCAGCAGATGGCTTCTTACTGTGAGAAAGTTCCTCCTTTAATCTAACCCTGATTCCTGCTGCTCTCATTAAAAACACATTCTTCACATATGATGGCAACCCTATTCTCTTGGGGATGCAGACTCAAAGCCTTGGAATTATCTTTCATTCCTCTTTCTTCCTCACTCACTTGTCATTGGTTAGGTCCTTTGTCTCCAACTCTACTTATCTCCTTCATTCTGTTTCCATCCAGCTACTGTAACAACCTCTTAACTGGTCCTCCCATTCCTGAGACAAGTCCATTTTAATCTACTGAATAGAAGTGGGGAGAAGACAAAAATAAAATCCTAACAAAGCTAAGAATTAATTCCCAGGTGAATTAATAACCAGGTGAATTAATAACCAGGTGAAATGACAGTAAGAAGCCCAAGCAGGATGCTAAAAAGCAGAGTGGAATGTGGAGCACTGTGTAAAACAACCGGCCTGGTTTCTCTGACAAGTCACAGAAAGGGAACTATTGATAGGGTCTTGGAAGACAGAATGACCAAATGCAATGAGTGAAATTCTCTAGGATCCTGACTCAAACAAGTCAGTTGTACAATAAGTACATAACAATTTGAGACAATTAAGGATGTCTGATTAAGGATTGGGCAATGGATACTAAAAAAAATACCAATTGTTACTTTTTTGAACTGTACTGTGGTTATGTGAGAAAAACCAGCTCACTGTTAAGAGCTACATTTAGGGGAGAAGTGATGTGATTGATGTTTGGGATTTCTTCTCAAATATTTCTGTGAAAGAAAGGCTAGATGAAGCAAACATGGCCAAGTCCTGGTGATTGCTTGAATGTGGATAATCATTATACGAGTATTATTATATTTCTACCCCCACTATTTAGAGGTAAGTAAGTAAAGATCAAAAACCATGCTCATTCACTCTACTCCAGTCTTCCTTTCTGGCTTTATTGTCTATACCTATCGTCTTCCTCTGCGACACGACTATCCCATGTCCTTGTTCAAGTTATTTCTGACTGGATTTAATTTCTTCACTCACATGTCCCACACTCTACTGAGCACCTTAGTCAACATTACGTACCTCTTCTGTGCACCATGCAATAGACACACAAGGATGACCAAGAAGGACAAAGATCCTCTTTATTCTTTAGATTCTCCATGGCCGCCATCATGGTTTTTGCATGTAATAGATGCCCAACAGCTGTTGATTGCACTGACATTT
>NC_067495.1:100975859-101018359 GCF_947179515.1 Apodemus sylvaticus | reverse complement strand
GAATAGAGGGAGTTGGGCAGTGGTGGCGCACACCTGTAATCCCAGCACTTGGGAGGCAGAGACAGGGGGATTTCTGAGTTTGAGGCCAGCCTGATCTACAGAGTGAGTTCCAGGACAGCCAGGGCTATACAGAGAAACCCTTTCTCAAAAAAACCAAATCTAAACATAAAAAAAAGAAGAAGAAGAAGAAGAAGAAGAAGAAGAAGAAGAAGAAGAAGAAGAAGAAGAAGAAGAAGAAGAAGAGGAGGAGGAGTAGAGGGAGTTGGGCAGTGGTGGCACACACCTGAAATCCCAGCACTTGGGAGGGAGAGGCAGGAGGATTTCTGAGTTCTAGGCCAGGAAGATTTCTGAGTTCTAGGCCAGCCTGGTCTACAGAGTGAGTTCCAGGACAGCCAGGGCTATACAGAGAAACCCTGTCTCAAAAAAACCAAATCCAAACATAAAAATAAAAATAAAAGAAGAAAAAGAGTAGAGGGAGTTGGGCAGTGGTGGCACACACCTGTAATCCCAGCACTTGGGAGGCAGAGGCAGGAGGATTTCTGAGTTCTAGGCCAGGAAGATTTCTGAGTTTGAGGCCAGCCTGGTCTACAGAGTGAGTTCCAGGACAGCCAGGACTATACAGAGAAACCCTGTCTCAAAAAAACCAAATCCAAACATAAAAATAAGAACAAAAAAAAAAAAAAAGAAGAAGAAGAAGAAGAGTAGAGAGAGTTGGGCAGTGGTGGCACACACCTGTAATCCCAGCACTTGGGAGGTAGAGGCAGGAGGATTTCTGAGTTCTAGGCCAGCCTGGTCTACAGAGTGAGTTCCAGGACAGCCAGGGCTACACAGAGAAACCCTGTCTCGAAAAAAACAAATCCAAAATAAATAAATAAATAAATAAATAAATAAATAAATAAATAAATAAATAAAATAAAAAAAAACCAAAAAAAAAATAATAAAGAAGAAGAAGACGAAGAAGAGTAGAGGGAGTTGGGCAGTGGTGGCGCACACCTGTAATCCCAGCACTTGGGAGGCAGAGACAGGCGGATTTCTGAGTTTGAGGCCAGCCTGGTCTACAGAGTGAGTTCCAGGACAGCCAGGGCTATACAGAGAAACCCTGTCTCGAAAAAACCAAATCCAAACATAAAAATAAAAATAAAAATAAAAGAAGAAAAAGAGTAGAGGGAGTTGGGCAGTGGTGGCACACACCTGTAATCCCAGCACTTGGGAGGCAGAGGCAGGAGGATTTCTGAGTTCTAGGCCAGGAAGATTTCTGAGTTTGAGGCCAGCCTGGTCTACAGAGTGAGTTCCAGGACAGCCAGGGCTATACAGAGAAACCCTGTCTCAAAAAAACCAAATCCAAAAATTAAAAAAAAAAAAAAGAAGAAGAAGAGTAGAGGGAGTTGGGCAGTGGTGGCACACACCTGAAATCCCAGCACTTGGGAGGCAGAGGCAGGAGGATTTCTGACTTCTAGGCCAGGAAGATTTCTGAGTTCTAGGCCAGCCTGGTCTACAGAGTGAGTTCCAGGACAGCCAGGGCTACACAGAGAAACCCTGTCTCCAAAATGCCAAATCCAAAAAAAACCCAAAAACAACAACAACAAAAAAGTAGAGGGCACAGGGGAAGGGGAAAAGAGGAGGGAGAAGCAAAGGGAGGGGAGATAGAAGAGAAGAGGAAGAAGAGGATAAAGGAGAAAGAGGGAAAGGGAAGAGGTGAGGGAGCACAGTGGGAAAGGGAATTGTGAGGGAGCAGGGAATGGGCACTGGAGGGTAATGGGAGAGGCAGCTGAAGAAGCAGAAGCAGGAGGAAGAAAAGGGAAGAAAAAGGACAGGGAAGGGAGGAGTGGGGTGATGGACAGAGGAGGAGGAATAGAAAGGAAGGAGGAGATAGGGAAAGGGATGCATAGGGGACTAGGGGAAGAGGGACTGAGAGAGGCAGGAAAGAGCTCAGGAAAGCAGGGAAAATGGGGGGCTGGAGAGGAAGTGCAGCAAGCAGGGAAGGGGTAAGGGAAACAGGAAGTGGGAGGAACTGAGAGAAGGAGGGGTGACAGTCTGGAGAGAGGCAGGAGCGGGAAGAGGTAGGAAGGGAGAAGGCAGCAGCTGGGGAAGGGGAGCAGGCTTAGGAAAGGTAATGCAGGCAAACAGACGGACGGATGGATGGACGGGATCCTAGAAAAGAAAGGCATTAAAAGATTAGCATGGAGAAGAGAACCCAGACTGGAAAGATGCACAAAGGTAGGGAGAGGAAAGGTGAGAAGGGAAGGGAGGGGGGCCAGGCAGAGGGAGGGGGATTCTGGAAAACAAAGGTGCAAAAAAAAAAAAAAAAGTGAGGGGACAGGAGGAGGTAAAGGGCAGAAAGGTGAGCCAAGGTGGTGGGGGCCAGAGAAAGAAAGACAGAAAAAAAGGGGACCTGGGAGAGAGCAGGGAGCAGAGAGGGGGCAGGGCGAGGGAAAGAGAGCAGGGCTAGGAAAGGTGCGGGGTGGGGGGGGGAGCAGGGTGGGGAGGGAAGCACTCCTGAGTCAAGATGCCAAAAAGGAAAGAGGCAGGAGAGGAGCAGAGAAGAAAGGCCAGGAGGACTGGAACAGGGAGGGGGAGGAAGGAGAGGAGCCCCTGAAATGTGAATAGGGAGGGGGAGGGAAGCAAAGAAAGAAAAGGCTCAAAAACGGGGGTGGGGGGAGGAGAGCAGGGAAAGGCTCTAAAAGGTAAACGGGGAGGGGCAGGGGAAAGAAAAGGTGCGGAAAAGGGGGAACAGGAAGGGGAGGGTTTCAGGGAGAGGAACAAATGGGGAGGCCTGAGGTGGGAGGGGATCAGGGAGGCGCGAAAAGTTAAGCAGAGGGGGATGGACTGAAGCTAGAGAGGCAAGGCAGGGAAAGGGAGGAGGGGAGATGGGAGGCCAAGTTAGCAAAGGAACAGGCTTGGACAGGAGGAACGGATCCTAGGAACGACCCCCCAACTAAGTTGTGGTCTTTACAACAGATGTAGGTAAGGGTAAAAAGTACGCCCCACCTGAATCTAGAGTAAAGACCACCAGTAACTCACAGGAGCAGGGTCCAAAGTCAAAGAAGTAGGTAGCTCCAGTAGTCAGTTCCACGCTCATCTCATCTTCTGCCCCATCCGCTTCTGATTCATCATCCATCAGGTTCTCCAATTCCTCGTCCTCATCATCATCGTCGTAGAAGTCATCGTCGTCGTCGTCGTAGTCGTCGTAGTCATCATAGTCATCTTCGTAGTCTTCATCCTCACCATCGACAGAGGACATGTACTTGCTTTGCCTGGCTATCCAGGCCACATCCCTTTCATCCTGCTCCTCATGGATGGCTTGTATGAGTAACTGGAACGCCAGAGAACTTGTTGTGGCAACAAAGAAGATCAGCCACCCCAGATACCGCAGAATATCTTCCCTGGACGGCGGGTTCAAAATAGTGCTCCTATTTACATCACCGTCACCACCTGAGCCACTATCGCCTTTGTCTGGCTTCCCCTTATCAGACATGGCACAAAGGGGAGCAGCTGGAAGCCGTGCTAAGTGAAACTAACCGCTGAGACCCAAGCTAGCAACTTGCTTCTAGAACCACCTCTGTGCTATGGCGTTGACACAATGCATGCTGGGAGAGCAAAGGTGGGGGGTCCTCCCTCCTTCCTCCGGAAGACTTCTAGATTCAGCACGAGATGGGAGTGGGGGAGGGGCCTGGAGTGGGGAGGGTACAGGGAGGGCTTATGAACTCTGGACTACTTTTTTACATGGAAGGGTATAAATTTGCAAATTGTTGGATAAGCTAGAGCTGTAGGCGGAACTTGCAAAATTCCTACCCAAGGCTCACAACCTACCAGGAGAGCATTAAGCTCATTGGCTGAGGAATGAACATCCGCTGAACTCACACACCCAATGAGTGATCGGGATCTTCACTTAGCGTCTTTGGGAGTACCGGGTTCTTTTCATTCTTCTGTGACAACAGAACATAGCAGATTCTTTGGTACAGAGATCGGCTTGTGTGTTTTGCCTAGTCTCCTAGGGACAACTTGTAACAAAAGGGACACAGGCTTTTAACATGAGAAAGCATAGCGGTATGTTACTAGCAATCCCCAAACTAAACACGCGAAAGAGAAAGGCCATTTGCCTGTGTTAACAGTAGTAAAACTGTATGTGGCCACCGTTCGGCAAACACGATGCTGAATGCGATGGCCTGCTACTCCAGAGGCACCAGGGCTGCTGCGAGGGATTCACGGTCCAGTCTCGTCCTTCACCTCTCCCAGTTTCACCACCTAGGGTAGAATCCTAACAGTAGGTGGTGGACACAGCAGGACAGACCCACAGGGGATTGCAGGAGGCAGCGCGGGCAGGGAAAGGGTGGGGGGCGTGGGGTGGGTGGCGGAGGCAGCACAGGGGATGGGGTGGGTGGGTGGCAGGGTGGGGTGGTCTTGACAAAAGTCTGTACAGAAGTCTCGGGAACTGTAACAGAAAGGCTCGTCATCACTGCAGTGTGCGCGCAGGTTATTTATTGACTTTGGTTGGAGTGATCTCCACTCAAGGGGTCCAGTTTCAAGTGAGAACGCCAAAAACGCCAAAGTCAAATGTACAATTACAGACTGTTTTACTTCAGGGACACAAACGACCTCAGATTTGTGGATTTGTTTTTACTGTACATATTAATGACGTACTATGTTTAGTATGGACATATATACATGCTTTCATTCAAACATATGATCTAGATTGTGAGCACGCACGCGTGCGTGAGTGTGTATATGTGTGTGTGTGTGTGTGTGTGTGTGTTTAGGAGAATCATGAAACCAGAAAGGGAAATATGACGTGGTTGGCAAAATCTTTTTTTGTCTTGTCTTGTTTTGTTTTGTTTCTTGATGATGCTTTGGTTTTTTGAAACAGGGTTTCTCAGTTCAACATTGACTGTTCTGGAACTCAAGTTAGTAGAACAAGCATGCCTCGAACTCACGCATATCTGCTTGCCTCTTACTCCTGAGTGTTGGAATTAAAGGCATGCTGTACCCCCAACTCCTGTGTGGGTGTCAAAATCTTAAACAGGGGAAAGAGTGAGACATGAAAACAGATATGGGCTAGTGAAGAAATAGGAAGGGGGTAGAAGGAGGTAAATGGGGCCTCGGGGGTGGAAAATCAGGAGGAAGACCATTATCAAAGTAGGAATGGAAAACACTTAATGTACTTCACTTCTCTCTCTCTCTCTCTCTCTCTCTCTCTCTCTCTCTCTCTCTTTCTCTCTCTCTTTCTCTCTCTCTTTCTTTTTTCTTTCTTAATTTGGTTTTATTTAGACAGGGTTTCTCTGTATAGTCCTGGCTGTCTTTGAACTCACTCTGTAGACCAGGCTGGCCTCGAACTCAGAAATCTGCCTGCCTCTGCCTCCCAGAGTGCTGGGATTACAGGCATGCGCCACTACCATCTGGCAGTACTTCATTTCAAACCTAAGGAAAAACAGAGTGGTGGCAGTGTTTGCCTTTAATCCCAGCACTCCGGAGGCAGAGGCACTTGAATGTCTGAGTACCAGGGCAATATTCCAGGATTACCCTGTCATCAGGGTCTCTTCTCTGACCTTTTTCCACTGGAAAAAGAATTCCAGGTCTATAGAGGGAGTTCCAGGACTCATGAGGCTACACAGAGAAACCCTGTTTCAGGAAAGAAATAATAATAATAAAAAAATAAAATAAAAACAATGAGATGACGATGATGATGATGATGATAATAATAATAATAATAAAATAATAAGCGAAAGCCAGGAAAACAGTACTTGGAGTTGCTTGGCATATCTTCCAGTAGAAAAAAGGTCAGAGAAGAGACCCTGATGACAGGGTAACCCTGGAATATTGCTTACCAGACAATCTCTGAGATTTGATATTTGAAGGGAGCTACATCTGAGTTTGCTCTTAAATTGTTGTCTATTTTATTTATCTTCATTATGATATATATTTATTTTTCCTTTGGGTAGTTTTAAGCTCCACATCTTTCCTCCTCCTTCTACCTCCCAGCTGTTGGAATTAGAGACATGCATACCTTTCAAGGCTAGAATTGTTGACTTTTTAAATGTATAAATGCATTTATTATGTTATCACAAGTGGGATAAATTTTAAAAATAGAATTTGTCAAAGCAGAGAAATTTACACATTGCTCAGAATAACAAGTCATTTGTATGCATGATCATTATTAAGTTGTTCACTTTTTAAGTTTGGTTACTTACAGTGATTAGTTTCTCCCTGACTGCCACAAATGGGAATAAGTTGCATTTTTTATTCTTCACAATGCATTTTTAAATTTCATTTTTGCTGCATCTTTTACCCACTGTCAATTAATTTAAACAAGTTCCTGTCTGAAGACACAAACACAGACCTAGCATTAGGGGTGGACCTGAAGCTTGAGTCTCTGTAAATTGACCTCTGGCATTGACCTAGAACCCGGGGTCAGAAACCTGACAGTGCTCTCTTGAGCACTAAGTGTTTGTAACCAACTGGATCTGGCAAGACTCTGGGTTCCCATGTATCTGCCTGGTGACTAAGATGTAGGCTTCAGCCTGGAAATAAGTCAGGTCTATACCGGTCTAGAGAGCCAAACTGTCCAGGTGAATCCACTACAAATGGCCTAGCCCTGCTAGAGGACTACAGCATGACTGTGAATATTATCCTAATATTATGTCAGTTAAAACTACTGCTCTTCAATATTTAGTCTGAGTAGGCTCATTTTAAAAAGTGCTTTCAGCTGGGCGGTGGTGGCGCACGCCTGTAATCCCAGCACTCTGGGAGGCAGAGGCAGGCAGATTTCTGAGTTCGTAGGCCAGCCTGGTCTACAGAGTGAGTTCTAGGACAGCCAGGGCTACACAGAGAAACCCTGTCTCGAAAAAAAAAAAAAAAAAAAAAACCTAAAAAGTTCTTTGATTTGTATTATTTTGCATTTTTTGAGATAATTATGTGATTTTGTGTGTGTATTCATGGTGAGCAGATATACATGTGTTGCATGCATGTGTGTCTCTGTACACATGTGTGTGCATGTCTCTGTGTGTGTGTGTGTGTGTGTGTGTGTGTGTAACTGTGTTGTGCACATTTGGAAGACAGCTTTACACAACTTTAAGCATCATTCCACAGGGGACATTTACCTTTCCTCCCACCCAGAATCTCTTACTGGGCCTGGAACTTGTAAAATTGGATAGGGTCTGTGGCCCATGAAGGCCAGTGAGTCTCTGATTACCCTTCAGTGGTGGTACAAGCATGTCCCATCATGACTAACGTTTTAAAGGTCAATTTTAGGAATCGAGCTTCACATTTTATGCTTGCAAGGGAAGAAAAATACTAACTAAGCTACCTCGTTATCCTTCATTATTGAAGATTTTCTTTATTCATGACTGTCATACATTTTATTTTACTGGTCGTTTGTTGCTCAGGCTGTGCTCCAGGATAAACAACCAGGAAAAAAAATAAGATAAAATAAAAAGGGGTGCATGGATCAGACTGTGGTTTCTGAGAGTGGAAACATCTACATCTATCTAACAGTTCAGTTTTTATATATACCAAAAATAGTGTGAGCATGTTCAAAAGATCCAGCTCACTGGGCAGTGGTGGCACACACCTTTAATCCCAGAGCTTGGGAGGCAGAGGCAGGTGGATTTCTGAGTTCAAGGCCAGCCTGGTCTACAGAGTGAGTTCTAGGACAGCCAGGGCTACACAGAGAAACCCTGTCTTGGAAAAAAGAAAGAAAGAAAGAAAGAAAGAAAGAAAGAAAGAAAGAAAGAAAGAAAGAAAGAAAGAAAGAAAGAAAGAAAGAAGGAAAGAGAAAGAAAGAAAGAAAGAAAGGAAGAAAAGAAAGAAAGAAAAGAAAAGAAAAGAAAAAAAAGGTTCCAGCTCTGCTGAGAACCAAATGCATGTTTGAGAGCTCTTTAGTCTCAGAAGAAAATGATGCATACAAAGATAACATTGGGGTAAAATGAGAGCATAAGCCTAGAACACATTACGAGAACTTGGTCCAGGCCCAAAGCCCATTTTCATGATGCTATATAGACTATAGCCCTACAGACTATAGTCTATGAGTTTTGTCACAAATTTGTATTGACAGATTTTCACATGATCACTAATGTTACATTCCTAGGATAAAAATCATTGTGAGTGTGCCTGCATGCATACCTGCATGGGTTACTGGGTGAATGCTTGAATGCCTGTGTTTATGCTTGCACGCGCATGCGCATGCATGTGTGCTTGCACATGAATGCGTGTGTTTCTGTGTGTGTGTGTGTGTGTGTGTGTGTGTGTGAGAGAGAGAGAGAGAGAGAGAGAGAGATATGCATGGTGTTGGGATCCAGCTGTGGTTCCTTATCTTCTGTTTCCTCCCTCAGGATGTCCAGGCTCTGAATGTACACCAGGCTGGAAGGATGAAGCAAACTCTGGAACAGGCAGGGTCTGCAGGATCCTGGTTCAGTATCGAGTGAATACAGGTGGGGTGAGCAGTGTGGGATGGGGTATGGGTGAAGGCAGTGGGGGTAGAGGGAAGAGGGAGGAGTGTTGAGGTGGGGGGGAGGTGGAGTGGGAGGGAGTGTGGGGGTAAGGACTTCTCCAATGATTTTTAATGGAACTGCTCTCTGAGGATTTTAGCTTGTGCATATACCTTTATTTGGGATGGGCTTATATGCATATACCTTATTCTGGGTGGACACAATGGCTGGAGTTTAAAGTACTGTAAACTTCTCTTTTGTATGGTGAGGCATTCCAGTAATCCCAGGTACTTGCTGGGCAGGTTTTTACTGGGAAAGAGGAAATTGAACTTCTAGGTTTACCAAGGACTACATGACCTTTCCCTGGTAGTGGGTGTGGGTGGTGTGGCTTCCCAGACAAGGTCAGAGAAGGGGAAGCCCTGATGGCAAAGAGAGTCCTTTATTTAAGCTCTGAGGAGTTATCTAGATATGGTAGACAGTGACCTTAATTAACAGGGTTTTTCTACATGTTTTTGAGTGTGAAAGTGCATGCTTTTGGAGACCAGAGATATACATCTAGTGTCATTCCCCAGGAGCCATATACCTTGTTATTTGAGACATGGCCTCTCAAGGGCTTGAATTTCCCAGGGCTGCAACTAAGGGTGCACATAAGCACACTTGGCTTTTTTCATGGGGCCTCTCTGGATAGATCTTAGGTTGTCATGCTTATAAAACTAGCACCTTATCCACTGATCTTTTGTCCAAATTATACTTTTTAGAAAAGATTTATTATGTTTTGATCAAGTACGCATTGTGGGGTATGTACACGTGTGAGGGTGTCAGGAGGAGTTCAGAAGAGGGCACCCCTGGGAGCTGGAGCTATATAGATGGTTGCGAATGACCTGACATGAGTCCTGGAAAATGAATTGAGGTCCTCTGCTAGAGCAGTACAGCCCATTAACCATGGAGCTGTCTCTCAAGGCCTGAAATCCTACTTTTCTTGTTAGAGTGTATAATCATCCTTAGTGTCTCAAATTACTATTGGTAATGTTTTGCTCTCGACTTTAGTGTTTGCATTCATAGTGGATTTCCATCTGCATTCCTTTTTGTTATATATATTTTTTGTCTGTGTTTGCCATCAATATAACAGAGTATGTGCTGGGAAGCATTTTTTGTTACCACTTTTGGGAGGTTTTGTTTTAAAGATGGTTCGAATGTACTGTGGAGATGAGCGGCCAAGCCATCTGGGTTTTTCTTTATGAGGAGATTTTTTTGATAGTAATTCATTCTCTTGTTATAGCAAGGTTTAGGTTTTCTGTGTCTTTTTTAATTGATCTGGTACTTTTTATCTGGCCTACTATTGTGGTGTATATTTCACAGGTTAAATATTTATTGGCATGCAGTCAGTCAAAGTATTGTATTATATTCTTTTACTTTTTTTGTTTAATCAATTAAACAACATTTTTTTGGTGCTGCTGACTAAAGCCAGTGCCTCTGGATGTCCAAACAAGCACTCTTACAAGTACCCAACTCCCATAATAGTGATACTGGCCCATTCATAAAGTCAGGATATTTATGACCTAATGAGTTCTTAGTAAGTTTCACAACCCAATACTCCTGCATTGAGGATAATGTTCACACGATATGAAATCGGGAGAACACAGTCAAACTATTCCTCTTTATCAGTCTACCTAAAGGTTTGTAGCTATTTTGATTTAATTTTATTTATTCTATTTTTAGTTTAAATGCAATTTATATAAATATTTATATAAAATATAGTTATATCACTTCCCTATTGCTTTGCTCACTCTAGCCCCTACCTTGTCCCCCTCCAAATTCTTTTGTGTCCCTCCCTCATTCTCAAATGGATAACTTCTTTTTTATTGTTATTATGCACATATAGATATTAACCATACATATGTGTATACATGATATGTGTATATGTTAATATATGCATATATATACATAAATATGTATGTATATGATGCACTAATATCTAAATACAACCTGTTTTGTTTGTTTGAGTGTATATGAGTTCACAGTTAACCATTTTCTATTGGACAACCAATTAGAAGGCTCATTCCTGGGAGAGACTAATTCTCCCTTTCTTTGTAGTTATTAGTTAGTTGCCTTTAGTTCTTTTCCTTGGGCTGGGACCCCATGAGATTCCCCCTCCCTTTTGTGTTAGCATGTCTATTAATATTGCCACTGTGCCAGTCTTGTTTATGCAGCTATTTCTAGGGGGAGACTGTCCCAGCAGACTTCCTGGGATACATAAAATACAGCCATGGTGACACACAATTTTATTAATTTTTTAAAGATTTATTTATAATTATATGTAAGTATACTGTAGCTGTCTTCAGACACACCAGAAGAGGGCGTCAGATCCCATTACACATGGTTATGAGCTACCATGTGGTTGCTGGGATTTGAACTCAGGACCTCTGGAAGAGCAGTCAGTGTTCTTAATCAATAAGCCATCTTCCCAGCCCCAGGTATACACTTTTAATCTTAACACTGTGAGGCAGAGACAGGTTAATCTGTGGGCCTCACTGGTGTGGCCTAGCAAAATCAAAGATTGTCTCTGTTATTACCAGCCATTATATTATGAACCATTGTTATAACAGCTGCTTTAAAGCCTTTTCTTGCTAATTCTAGCATTGTGTCATCTTTTGACATTTTTCATTTTATAACCTTTATTATTAAAACATCCTTGCAAATACATAAAAAAAACACTGCACACCAAAGTTTGCAAAATTTAATGAACTTCAACCCAGTTAGAATAGGGATTTGGAATAGATGTGGGGTTTTGTGTAGAATTTTATTCCTTTTTTTTTTCAGTGTTGGATGTAGTTTCTGCACTTATCCATCACCAAATCCCCCAAATGTCATGACAGAAATAGAGCTAGAAAAACAATTAGCTTTATCTTTTCTTACATTATTTGTATCCATGACCTCTATTCAGTCCTTCCTACCCCCTTATATTTAACCTTTAATATTCTCTTTTGTTCATGTTATGCTGTATGCACATGTTCTTTTGTTTACATTGATGTATATATTATTGCCTAGATTCTGCATATGAAATAAGACATGCCATTTAATCCCTGAGATTGCACGACTTTCCTTAATATCATACATTTTAAGTCCATCATTTTCCTGAAAATTTTAACTTCATTTTCATTTATCTTTAGAATCTTATGTATAATTTTAATTATCCATTCATCTGTTGCTGGACAACTTGATTGATTCTAGTTCTTTGCTATAGTGAATAAAGCAGCAATTAACCTGGGGATGCAGATTTCTCATGGTAAGAAAAGGAATTGTCTATGGATGCTCCAGGAGAGAAATAGCTGGGTCATAGGGCAGTTCTACTCAGAAATGTTGAGGACTCTCCAATCAGATTCCACAATGGCTGCATTAATTTGTTTCCCTACCAACAGTGAAAACGGGTTCCTTTCAATTCACATCCTCTCCAACATTTGATTTTAGATATTTTTGTTTGTTTAGATAAATATTGTTGTGTTTGTTTTGGGGCTAATCATTCAAACTGTGGTAAGGTGCAGTACCTGAAAGTAATTTTAATTTGTGCTTCCCAAATGTATAGGGATATTGAGCACCTTAAAAATAATATTTGGCTATTTGCATTTATTTTTTAAATATCCACTTAGCTCACTTGCTCACTGGCTGATTGTCACATTTATTTCCTTGGTATTACATTCCTACAATTCTTTCTTGAGTCTGGATTTTATCTATTGTCTGATGTGGAGCTGATACTAGGTTTTCTTCCATTCGTGGACTGTCTGTAAGTGCTGCTGATTGTCCTGTTTGCTGTACAGAACCTTTATTTTCATGTAGTCCCATACATTTATTCTTGGGGTTAGTTACTCAGTGTTCTATTTTTAAAGTTCTTGCCTGGACCAATGTCTCTGAAGTGTATCCATGGTATATTTTCTAAATGTTTCAGTATTTTAGGCTTTAAAATTAGGTCTTGGGTCCATTTTGAATTGGGTTTGACCAAGCTGAAAGCTGTGCCTCTATAATCTGACTCTTTTGCAAGTGGAACTCTGGTTTTGCCAGCTCCACTTTTTAAGTAGTGTATCTTTTCCCCACCAATGTATATTTTCCCTCCTTTGCCAAAAATTAAGTGGTCAGAGCTTTGTTGCTTTAGTTCTGGGTACACTATTCAATTCCATTGGCCTACCTGGTTATTTTTATGTCAATAATAGCCTGTCTTCATCATTGTCCTTACTCATTAAGATTGCATTGGCTAGTAATCATCTTTTGTGGTACCATGTGAATTGTTATCTTTTCATACCTGTCATATATATTATGGGTATTTCGATAGTAATTTCAATAACTGTGTAAATAAATTTTGGTAGTCTAGGCATTTTTTACAATCTTTATTCTGTCTATTCATGCACATTTAAGATTTTCTATCATCTTGTGGTTCCCCTTTTTACAATCTTAACATTTTGATTGTAGTGGATGTCTTTCACTTCTATGGTTAGATAACATTCCTAAATACTTAATTTATGGTAGGTTATTCTGAATGGAATCTTTTTCCTAACTTCTTTCTTGGATATTTAGACATAGTATAAGCTGGATATGTATAGTAGCCTTCAACTTTATGGTATGTATTACGTACAAAAGCTTTCTAGCAAATTTAATCAATTATTTTAAGGGAAATATCATTTCATCTGCAAATAAGGTAGTTTGTCTTCTTCCCATTTGTTATTTCCTTTATGTTTTTCTGTTTTCTAATTGGTCTAATAGCTAAAACTTTGTGCACTATATAAAATATGAGAGGGGTGAATAGATACTTTTTATTTCAAAGGGAATTGTTCTGTTAATCTCCACTTAATATAATGTTGGATATAGTTTTTTTCTATATTACCTTATTTTGAGATATGTCCCAACTATTTCTAAACAGAAGAATTGATATCATGTATTATTTCTTTCTTTCTTCCTTCCTTCCTTCCTTCCTTCCTTCCTTCCTTCCTTCCTTCCTTCCTTCCTTCCTTCCTTCCTTCCTTCCTTTCCTTCCTTCCTTCCTTCCTTCCTTCCTTCCTTCCTTCCTTCCTTCCTTCCTTCCTTCCTTTCTTCCTTCCTTCCTTTCTGTTTTGGTTTATTCAAGACAGGGTTTCTCTGTATAGCCCTGGCTGTCCTGGAACTCACTCTGTAGACCAGGCTGGCCTGGAACTCAGAAATCCACCTGCCTCTGCCTCTCTGAGTGTTGGGATTACAGGCGTGCGCCACCACCGCCCGGCTCATGTATACTTTCAAAAATCATAGAATATAGCAAGGAATCTGTCAGGTCCTAGGATTTTATTTTATAGAAGGCTTTTAATAATAGCTTTTATCTTACCACTTGTAATGGGCCTGTTTAAGTTTACTGTGTCATTACAATGTTTAATTCTGTTGATTGCTTTTCCAAGTGAGAATTATTGTCATTTTCCTACTTCACTATATACCAAATAATCTTAAGAATATGCTCTAAACTTTTCAGTATTATACTACCAGACATATATATTATTTAACACTCAGGGAATTTTTTGTTTCAGCTTTAGTCTAAATGTTAATGAGGAGAATTAATAAAGAACCCAGCATAATATTTGGGAAGAAGGGAGATGGGATCCTTTCATTTGTGTTAATGTCTGAATCTTGAAGATATTATGTTACATGAAATAATCCATGTAGTGAAAAAAGACACATTGCATGATTATATAAGAATCTATAAAAACAAAGCAAATAAGTAAAAAACCCCAAACAAATTACTTGAAAGGAGAAAATAGAATTGTGGAGCCATCAAGATGCCTCAGCTGGTAAAGACACTTGCCACAATATCTGAAAACTTAAATTTGATCACTGGGATTCTTGTGGTTTAAAAATATTTACTCCCACGTATTCTCCTCTGACTTTTACATGTAAACATAGCATGTGCACATTTATACACACATGCACACACACACACACACACACACACACACACGCAAAGAGAGAGAGAGAGAGAGAGAGAGAGAGAGAGAGAGAGAGAGAGAATTAAGAAAACAAACAAGGAAATAGAGGTTACTCCGGAGAAGGATTTGGGGAAGGATTACTCAAAAGATATGCCATTACTGGCTTTACAGGAGGACTATACTCAAGACATTTATTGTCCAAGATAATGACTACAGTTAACAATAATGCTTCATTCATGGAAATGACTAAGTAGATTTTACGATTTTCCAAAATAAAAAGTGAGACTTTTCAGTTAATTAATATGCTAATTAGCTCAATTTGGCCAGTGTATACACATTTCAAAGTATTGTATTATACATGATAAAAACATACTTTTATTTTTGTTTGCTGATAAATTGGGTTTGCATTAGCTATGAACAACACTAAAGCTAAAAAAATTTAATTCTCCCACGAGAACATCAAAATTAACAAAATACTTAGTAATAAATGTATCAAACAATTCAATATACAAGCACTAATGAACAAGAACTATTCTTATTGAATCAGCTTTGAAAAGTTAATATGTCCTTGCATGGCACTGGACACTTAACACACAGGGAGATAAGCTACATTTTTTGTATCTATTTTTTTTTTTTTTAAGTCAGGGTTTCTCTGTGTAGCCCTGGCTATCCTGGAACTCACTCTGTAGACCAGACTCTGATCGCGAACTCAGAAAACTGCCTGCCTCTGTCTCCCAAGTGCTGGGATTAAAGGCATGCACCGCTACTGACTGGGTAATATGTTGTGTTTTGATTTACGAGAAATATTAAGAAGTGATGTGTGTATAGTTAGAAAAAATGCTAGGCAAAGGGATTGAAAGTGGGCACAAGAAGTAATTTTGAGATATCAGAACTGTTATAAAATTGGGTAGAGTGTGATATTTGCATGAGCATGTAACTTTAATAAGACTATAATTAAAGTGAAATGTCATTAATTTTTATTCAATATATATGCAAAAATTATCTCTCATGAATTGATTTTATGCAGCCGTGGTATTCTAAGAGTCAACAGGAGATCTCAGAGGAAAGATAATACTATTCTCACATACTACCTAGATTCAATGTCCTCATTAGAGTCGTGTCTAAGACCAAGTGCTTAATGTATTCTGTTCTGTCCCATTCATTAGCTGTAGCATTGTGAGTCATGTGTGAGCCAATTAACTATGGTGCAAGCTTATGATACACTTAAGTTGTCAGGGAACGAGTGTGTTAATCTTGCAGAAAAAATCATCTGTTGCTATTGAGTATTTACACAGGGTTTGGGGGGGGCATATAGAATTTGGGATCCCTTTTGGTACATGTACATATGATTTTCTAGTTCTTGAACAAAGGCAGAATGTTAGTTTGTGCAAGAAAAAATTCAGAATGATTGATTATCCTTTTTGGATATTTAACACATCATATCCATACCCCACTCCCCCTTCTGTGTGTACTGTGTGTGTGTGTGTGTGTATAGGTTCATGTGTACATATGAATATTCATGTGTGTGTATGAATATGTGTAGAAGTTAGAGTTCAGCTTTGGATGTCATCCTTTTGTTTGTTTGCTTGGTTGGTTTTTGATTTTTCAAGACAGGGTTTCTCTGTGTAGCCCTGGCTGTCCTGGAACTCACTTTGTAGACCAGGCTGGCCTCGAACTCAGAAATACGCCTGCTTCAGCCTCTCAAAGTGCTGGGATTACAGGCGTGCGCCACCACCATCTGGCTAGATGTCATCCTTGATCACTCTCTACCCTATGTTCTTGTAACATCATCTCTCACTGAACTCAGGGCCTGCCACCTGGCTAACCTGGACAGCCAGCAAGCCCGAAGGATCCTCCTGTCCCTACCTTCCTAATACTGAGATACAAATACTTGTTGCCACTTCTACATTTTGATGTGGGTTCTGCAAATACAAAGTCAGATCTCTATGTTTGCCTAGCAAAGCACTCTTACCCACTGAGTCACCTTGCCTAGCTATCCTTTAGAAAAACAAACCCCTTAATGATTATTATTTAAGGATTACTGATGTAATTTGCTCAACACTAATTTATGTGTGAATGTATTCAGTCTGAGGATTGATATGTATGTTGCAGTTTGAAATGAATGCTAATGTCAAAGTTATTATTAGTCTGACATTCTGGTTTCATCACAACTGGGAAATGCTATAGTGTGCCTAATTCTATAGCAGTCCTGTTGAAAGACTATGGTTGCTTTGACTGCATTTATGTGTGTGGGTGTGTTTGAAGAGTTTATATTTTATTGAAGAAATTGTATTGATGACCTCCTTTGCTTCAGAGAAACTGTTAGCTCCCCATGGGTAAAGTTTGAAGTGGTTGAGTCACCAGTTATTCATTCATTTCTCTTGTTTGTGTGCCTTAAAATAGCCAAGCATTTGAGCATGGAAAGCTATTTAGACTGTGACATTTTTCAATTGGACTCAATTGATAGACACAGAATAAAATTTGTAATTGAAATAAAAAAGAACATTGAAGTTCTCTCTTTTCAGAAATAAAAGAACAGTCTTATACTGATTTTATTTTAATGTTATTTTATTTTATTAAAATGAATTAATTTTATTTAATAAATATCCTAAATATTTATAAATGCTTAGAATCATTTTATTTTAACAGTAAATACTCAGATTCCCCCTCTAATTTGACTATTACTTGTTGGGATAAAACAGAAACATTTTTAGAGACTTAAAAATTGTCTTTTAAAATATATACATATACACATACACATACACATACACATACACATACACATACACATATACATATACGGGCCGGAGTGAGCAGGCCCCGGAGTGAGCAAGGCCTGGAGTGAGAGGGAGAAAGGGAAGGGGGAAAAATGAAAACAAAACAAAACAAAACAAAAAACAAAAAACTTAAAAATTGTCTTTTACATGAGATATCTATATAAATAACTATTAAATTTCCCTCTTAATATACTAGGTGCTTAAATTACCAAAATAATTTTATTATTCAAGCCTACTGTGAATTGTCCTTTTATTATTAATAAATTATCTTTATATACAGCTTTTAGGGGAATTTATATTTTTATAAGTCATATCACAAGAAACCTCAAGATTAAAGTTTGAAATATCTATTGGAGGTCAAGGATAAACTTGAGAAAAAATTTTCATGTAAATATCATTTAGAATCATGTTCTTGTTTTGGGAGAACTCCATAGTTCGAATTTCTTTTTCCTCTAGGCACAGGTTAATTAACACCTGGGCGGAGAATATCAAAAAATAGCATCCAAATGAACACTTGTTATAAGGTATGTATATCACATAAATTAAAAGTATGCCTTTTTTAGTTATTCTCTTTTCACGTAAGAGAAATTGTAAAGTATAGATCCTTATTTTTGTTAGAAACATGGATATGTAAAACTCATCATTTGTACATTTTGTTTTCTGATGAAAGAAAATTAGAAATGTTTGAATTTATTACTCCTGAGTTTGGACAAATGAATAGTCATTGTACTTTATTTAGGGATAAGGGGGCTTAACTTAGAAAGCCTGAGTTCCTTAAGCCATGTCCTTTTCAAAGAAGGGCCTATCTTTATTATTGATGCTTGGCCGGTTCTTGGTAGATAACCTCTGAACTCAACTATTCTGTCTGATAAGTTTGTTTTTGTATGTCTTTTGAACCATTCCAGTTTTTGATTGGTTACACTGATTCCAAGAAAGGGACCTGGTATGAGTGACAGTTTCTGTCCTGGAGAGGGGATTAGAATCTCAGTCATAAGTATACTGCATACCTCAGGAGTGACAAACAGTAATATTCCTGGACCTCAAGGATCAGATGACTTTCTCTGGCTGGAATGCATCATTTCTAGTAAAATGAGATGTGTTCATATGTGACTTCTCTGGGGTACTTGGAAGCTTCAACTTGTTTCTCTTGTATTTAACTTCATTTATATCTCCTCCTTGGTGATAATTATTTGCATTTGTTCAATATAATGAATCATAACTTTTAGTAGTATGAAAGCTTCCTTGAGGTCTTTGGATTCTTCAGATACATTCCTGAACTTAAGTATCGTCTTGATGATACTAATTGTAGATGAGAATTGGGATTTGTCAGACTGTCCCTAACATAGCCTGTGAGATTGTGCCCTATTTGTGGCAAAAGCAAAGCTATATACACCCAACAACATTTCAACAATAATGTATGAACAGTTCCAATATCAGTTGACATCCCAGCATAAACAGGGAAAGTCTCACAGGACATCATCTCCAAATGACTAAAAAATGGGTAATTAGCAACTGCTGAGAGAGGGAGAATTACTGTTTCCCTAGAAACATAACATATACAGGCAACATTGAACAGATTCAGCAGATTGTATTAAATATTTATGCATTGTATGTATATGTAACAAGAATGGTTAAGGAAGAGGGGGGCATGATTTTGAATGGGACAGAGGGTTGAACATAGATAGGGTAGGGTATAATAGAGGGAGGGAAATAGTGTAATTATATTTCAAATTTTAAAAATTAAAAATCAGGAAAACATGGGGAGTTCATTTTTGAGAAGTGGAAAGAGACAACAATTATAAAATGTAATGAAAAGCCTTTGAGGCCTGGATAGCTACTGAGCCAGTCATTTGTGAGACAGAAGTTGTTATATGATCAGTTGATGGAGGTAAAAGTTACATGATTATGGAATCAATTAAACATTTATCCTTGGTAGTTGATGATCTGGATACAAAACGAAATATACAAGCTCTTAGTTATTTTTATCCATGATAGATAAAGCAAAGGGGAGTGTTGATGTAGATCCTAGTACTTCACTTAATCAAGACTTTGCCCCATATGATCAGAATTGACACCAAAAATAAAAATTATATTGGAAAATAGATGACACTCTATGCCCTGTGGTCACCAAGAAGGTACTCCATGTGGTAGGTGGAAGGAAATCAGGAAGCCGTGATGTGATGTTGCTTCCTTTGGAAAATCATTAGCTTCCAAAAGAACTCTGAATATAAATGAATTGTGAGGATGAACAGTCTACTTGGTTTTAAATATTATAGATCCATTGTTTAAAGTTGTGGTATATGATCTAAACATACATTGAATTCTTCTTGAAGGACTAGCCGATCTTGAAGACACCTTATAGTTTATTTGCTCCAAAATTAGAATTGAGTTTTTCACCTACTTTAAAAGCTGCCTGGAGTCACTTGAGCAGTGAGTGCCTTTGCAGCTCAAAGCACTTGTTTCTCTTGCAGAGAGTGATTTAATTCCAAGCACCCACATGGCAGCTTACAACTATCTGTGACTCTAGTTTAAAGGGATCTGATAACCTTTTCTAAGCTCCATGGGCCAAGTCATGCATCTGGTACACAGGCTTACATGCAGGCCAAACTGATAACCATAGCAAATAAATAAATCCTAAAAAAGTTAACTGGAAATGCCCATCAGTATGAAGCAGCTGATATGTGGAATACAGAATCTATGCTGGGTTGGCTTTACAAAGACTCAATGTTTACCCAATTTATATCTCTCAGCAAGTTCAGAGTAAATGCTGTCATTTAGGGACACATTTTGCATGCTTACTCCCTTCAATCTTGCAAAATCAAGCAGTGCTTTAAGAAGCTGAATCAAAATTTTCAATTCAGTTTCCTCCAGGGGTCTCACAGATGCTACAAAAATGATAATGATTTGCTTTAAAAATAGATAAAAATAAAATGGAATTGTCAAGAGATTTACTCCAGTGAAGTGGGAATCTTGAAATAGTTATTAAGGAATGGATTGAATAAACTAGCAGTGATAGGATTGACACTATTATATTGGGAGCATATGAGGATGTAATTACTGTTGAAATTAGGGTTAATGTTTTGATGAAAATTGAAATGTTTGGGCAGGTTTTTATGTGAAGTGGCTGTATCTTCTTTGGCTGTATGTATTACTGAAGTGAATATCATGTCTAGAGTGGAACACTTTTTTATCTATCCAGTGTAGGAATACACAAAGCCTTCATAAGCAAATCCTGGCTCAGTAACAAAATATGTTAAGTAGGAAGCTATAGAATCGATTTGGGATTTCAGTTTAAAGTGGTAACGAACATCCTTCCTGATGGGAAAAAATAGATAATTGCTTTAGCTAATGATGTGAGAGCATTGCAAGCCAGTAAATTCTTGGTGTACTAGAGGGACAAGGCTCATGGAGGCGAACAAGAAACCAAGCTACATTACGTGTACATGTATGTATATATCCCCCATGACCAAGTACTCCTCACCCCTCTTTCCTCTTTCCAGACCTACTTTAATGTTTTTGTGACCCACTGTTTAATTAGACCCGTGCTTGTGGGAGCATGGATGGGGAGTCTTTGTTTGAGCAAGGGTAACTTTTTTTTAAAGATTTATTTATTTATGAGTACACTGTAGCTGTACTTCAGACACCCCAGAAGAGGGCATGCGATCTCCTTACGGATGGCTGTGAGCCACCATGTGGGTGGTGGGATTTGAACTCAGGACCTTCGGAAGAGCAGTCAGTGCTCTTAAATGCTGAGACGTCTCTCCAGCTCTTGCTCAGGCCCCCGCTCGCTCAGGTCATACTTGCTCCGCCCCACTCACTGTACCTGTTTTTCAGACACACCAGAAGAGTGCATCAGATCCCACTACAGATGGTTGTGAGCCACCATGTGGTTGCTGGGAATTGAACTCAGGACCTCTGGAAGAGCAGTCAGTCCTCTCAACCACTGAGCCAGCTCACCAGGCCCGAGCAAGGGTAACTTAATAGTGGATATGCCACTGAGGAATTTGACTTTGTCTACACTAGCAACAATGAGTTGCCTATTAGCTCTTTCTCTACAGATCCTCCCTATCCGTGATGGAATGTTCATGGGGCCAATCTTGTGAACCTGTTGCTTGTAGTTTTATGCTACAGTCTTTGCTTCCTGACTGGCCGCACTACCAGACTCCACCCAGTTTCCCTTTTTCCGTTTTGCTCTAACCACCTTCAGCTTGGGGAAGTGGCCAAGCTACACACGCACATGCACGCAGGCACGCATGCTCGCAGGCACGCACGCTCGCAGGCACGCACGCTCGCAGGCACGCACGCTCGCAGGCACGCACGCTCGCAGGCACGCACGCTCGCAGGCACGCACCCTGGCATGCACGCACACATGCACGCAAGCACGCACGCACGCATGCGCACACACACGCAGGCATGCACGCATGTTTGTTCCTTTACAACTTGCTTTCCTGGCACAATTGCTGGGTGCTAATACCTCCCACCTGGAAAATTGTGTCTTTACCAGTTTATTTTCTCAGTCTCTCCACCTGCCCTAAACTTCAGTGGCTAGTCCCATCTAGCCCATCACACATCCCTGACCACCAGTGAACTGTAGTAGTGGCCACTGGCCCGAGCTCCCCTGAGACCTCACAGGGTTGCTGGGTTCTCCCTCCAAAGCATGACAGAAACGCCTCTCTCCTTCCTTGCTTCTGCCTTTGTGCAGGTAACCTCTATTGCTGTGAGGTCATGGGTGCAGCAGCTATGTTGTTTCCAGAACTATTTCTCTTTCCCAGACGAGTCACTTATCTTCTTTGACCCCTCTTCCATGATGCTATGTTACCTGTGCCTTGAAGAGGTGACATAGATTCTCTGTTTAGGGGATGAACATTCAATCGTCATGGAGTGTCAGCACATTCACCAATCATAAAACAATAGCTATCTTTTTTTTTCCTTCATGTGGAAAAGAGCCCAGTTTACAATGAATATTTTTATTCTTCTCCTTCAAGGTCCTTCAGATTCATTAACTTATTCTGAACCTGCTTAAGAATGATTTGGAGTTGATGTAAGTATGAACTGTAATAATATGTTACTTTGAGGATGTCAAAATCCTATTAGCAGATGATGATATGAATGATTGACAAAGCCTGGCTGAAATAGCCAGTAAAAATTAAAGAGCATGCCTAGATGTTATGTTAGAAATAAAGTCGCTGGCAAGCACTGGTAAGACATTACACCTGCAGCTAAAGTTAGAATACTCTTGTTGCCTGCTCTGAGAAATGAGCTCTTTTAGGTTTTGGAGGCTGTATGTGAGAATTCTGTTTACTCTAACCCCAATGAGCCATAAGAAGGTTGTATTTGTAATGGGGGCCTGAACAATAATAATAACCCGAATCTGATTCACAATACTTGATTCTTAAAGCAATCAATTTGGATTCCTATGATCCACAGTCATGGTTTGGAAAGTACCCATAACTTGCATTAATTGCAGGCCAGGGCTAATAGCATAGGCCAAGGAACCCTGCCTAGCAAGAGCTACTAGAAGTTTGGAACTGAAATGTTTACAGACACAGCAGTATATGATATATTGTTGAGAGAAAATTGTTCATAATTAGTACTTATTAAAGCTTTCCTAAGACTGGGAAACAATATAATCTTGAAAGCATTATTTAAAATATTGTGAATTATGTCTTATAAGGAAGGCACAGTTCATGCTTCATAATACAATGGAGTAACATGCTAATTTGTACAGACACATTCTATAGGAATAATTCAAGGATTTATTATATTCAGGATTAGATGTGTGTCCTTTCCCTATTACTCTAACTTTAAGATCACCTGGCCATATGTCATACTCCATTGTCACATGGATGTTTCTCTCTGCCAAGCTCTTCACTGCCTAATAAATACAGCCTTGGATTATGGACTATATTTCTAAAGTAGATGGGGGATCATTCCATTTGGAAGAATGATGAGCTATAATTACTGATGGAAAAAATGACTCCAGAAGGTTAACAGCATTTTTATTATCTTTATTTCAGTTAATTAGAATAAGGTATATGCACACATGCCTGTGTATACTTTTCTTTTTTTGTCTTTTTTCTTTTCTTTTTTTTTTTGAGACAAGGTTTCTCTGTGTAGCCTTGGCTGTCCTGTAATTCATGCTGTAGACCAGGCTGGCCTCAAACTCAGAAATCCACCTGCCTCTGCCTCCCAAGTGCTGGGATTAAAGGTGTGCACCACCACTGCCCGGCATGTGTGTACTTTTCAATACACACACAAAACAGGCAAACAAATCCTGTTATAAAAAGAAAATGGAATATAAGTCATCTGTGATGTTTAGAGGTAGAAATAATTCTGCAAAGTTATTACACTTATCCTGTAGCTTGCAATGTCCCCCAGAGACCAGTGGGTTAAAGACTTAATCTCAGGTAAACAGTACAAGTGAGTGACAGAGGAACCTTTAAGAAGTGAGGCTTAGTGAAAAGTTTTAGATTATAGAGGTTATGTGCTTTTTAAGGGGATTGTTGGGCCATTGTCTCTTCATCTCTCTTTTAGTTCTGGTGATGAGGGAGATGGGTTTCCTTAGCCACGTACTGTCACTCTGATAGGCTTATAAGAATGACTTAATTTGTACCTTCTAAAACTGTCATAAAGCTCTTTTGTTAAAAAAAATTGATTTATCTGAGGTATTGGTTATACCAATAGAACACTGACTAAAGTAGTTTGAATAAAGTCAAGTAAAGCATCTATGAGAGGATGCTAGTAGATTTTTTTTTTTAAAACTAGGGGCAGAGAGCACAAATATGAAATACATAGACATTTTTCATAATTTTTTGCTTCCTTAGGATTCTGCCAAAAGGAAGTCTATCACTAGAACTAATGAATCTTACTGTCTAAAAGTATGATGAACCCTCTTTTACTCATAAATTTGCCTGTATCCAGTATTTTATTATAGTAATGAAAAGCTAGCTTACTTATATGCTCAGAATACCCAGAGGGGAATGCCCCATATAGAGATGGCACAGTAACCATATCAGACAATTATCGGTATCTCTGGGAGACTATAAATAGTTCCTGACAGGAACACTTACTGTGAGCTGCGTCTTGCATACTCAATAAGAAAGACAAGTCTAAAAATGCTATATTGATTTTTCTAATACATCCTTAGAGACCTTCAGACAGTGTGAGGGTTGTTGGCATTTTGAAAAAGGTTAATAAGTGGAAATATACATATTTTCTTTTTGTTTTGAAAAGTGTTTGTAAACAGAAATAGACGTGCCCTTTTATTAAGTTAAAAATCAGAGGAAAAGATGCTACACTGATTTGGACCACTGAGTTATAATTCTTCAGGCCAATGATCAATCTTTATAAACCATACGGCTCAACAATAGTCAAAGAGAGCATATCAACAAGTCATATCATATCTTTATTGTCTGTAGAAAAGTGATTTCATAGTATATTTGAATGGGCAAAGAAAGTTTTTTCTCTTTTTTTAAAGATTTATTTATTTATTATATGTGATTACACTGTAGCTGTCTTCAGACACCCCAGAAGAGGGCGTCAGATCTCATTACAGATGGTTGTGAGCCACCATGTGGTGGCTGGGATTTGAACTCAGGACCTTAGGAAGAGCAGTCAGTGATCTTAACCGCTGAGACATCTCTCCAGTACCAGAAAGTTTTCTAAAAGGAATGAGGAGAATGTGAAAAATGGCACCGATACATACCTACACATATACACATGTACACACGTGTGTATTCATGTTTAACAGGCAGGTCTAAATTAGGTTGATTTATTTGTATTTCTGGAAGATTTTGAAAAGGATACAGATCTCTGTGTCTATGCATCTGTATGTATATGTGTGTGTCTGTATGTATGTGTGTGTATGTTTGTATATGTGTATGTGTCTGTATGTGTGCATGTTTTTATGTGTGTAGGTGTGTGTGTGTCTGGTATGTGTGTATGTGTGTATATGTATGTGTCTGTATGTATATGTCTGTGTTTTCATCCAAATCTATTTTCCTTATCTGTCTCCATGGTCTAGAACAAAGGTTGCAATTGCAGTTGCCAGTATCAGGGGCATCCCTCAGCAAGATACTAACTCTAATGACCTTCATAACTCTATGCCAGTATTGTTAATACTTCATAAGATAGTTTTCCCTTTCATTCCTTCTGTCAAAATTGAATGTGATAGAATACAGCTGCATTTACTATGTGTTTAAAAATGCCCCCTGGTTCTCATTTCACCTAATGTTTATCTGAAAGAATTAATTGAGTTTCTCCTCTATTAACTGCTGATAGTAAGGACTTGCTAGAGAAAGTGGACCAGCACAATGGCTGAAATTAATATTTTTCGAAGGAAAACATCTAAATCTGATTTGTGTCCTATGGCCACACAAAATGGCAATGAATTATTGCCTAAGGTTAAAACTGAGTGGAACACTAATGATGTGCCAGTATCTTTTCTTTAAACATAGCATTTTATTGATTATGTAGGAGTTTCATATAATGCACCTTGATCACCCTTACTTCCCACTCTTCCCAGGCTAGAACCCCCACCTTTGTGGCATCTCCCAGAAAATAATTAAGGAAAAGAAAGCAAGTACAATTTTTGTTGTCCATATAGTCATCTGAGCATGGCCAAATTCCCTGTGGTCAGTCCCATACAGAAAAGTGAGTCCTTCCCCACCCTGTCTCCTGCCTATAGCATTCTAGTGTGGAGAGCTACACTTCTGCATCCTCATTACAATTTTTAAGAGTTCTCTTCAATGACTTTCTGTCTAGGTTGTTGTACTTTGTGGGGGAGGGGAGTTGTTACAGGAGCCTTCTATGTCTCTCTTAATCAATTATGAGTCTGCAGTCATCTATAACAACATAGAAGAAGCTTCCTTGTCCTTTACAGTTAGAAGGAGCATGGATTCTGGACTTCTACATGGTATCTTGTCATAGCACAGACTACAGACATCTGCCTGGCCTCCAGCATCAACATGTACCACAGAACTCAGCATGCTCTCTGGTGGCAATACTGATCACAGGCCCCAACAGTGTCCATAGTGGCAGTCTGGACTTTGGACATTAACATGGCTTCAGGCAACAGTAGAGATCATGACCATGCCATGACTTTTAGTGGTAACATGGTTCATGGACATCAATGCAGTCGCCAGCTCCAGGAGGACCATGGACCCAATCATGCTCCCCACCCAGAGGCAGCATGGATTGTGGACATCAGTGTTGTTTTCAGGATGGTTTTGATGGCAGTGCAGACCACAGGTATAAATATGACCCTCTGTAGCAGCACTAGCCATGAACATCATCATAGCCCCCCAGCAAGAACACAGGCAATGGACATTGACATTGCTTCTGGGACAACAGACTCCACCACAGTCCCTGGTGGCATCAGACATTGTCTCAGCCTCCTTCCAGTCCATATGCTCCATTCCACCACGCTTCTGAGCATTCATTGCAGCGACATTAGAAATCTCACAGTGTTGCCCAGTATATTTTTGCCAACACAGTTCTATGTGTAAATACGCAGTGCCATGGGTTACTGTTGGGTCTCAAGGTCTCTGGTCTCTGAAGCACTCTAAATACCAGGCCACCACCGAGGTTTCTCCCATCACAGCCATGCTGCAGGTTTTCATCTTTGTTGGTGATGACATGCTCCCAAATCTGGTTCTGCAGTACCAGCTTCTTGTAGTCCAGCAGCTCATAGATGAGGTAGGTATTGGGGGGGGGGGGTTGACAGACGCAAAAGTGCTGGATCTGGGCCTCAGTAGCAGCTGAGATCATCAGGTCACCCTGCTCAGTGGCCTCTTCCTGGATGGCCACCCAGCACATCATGATATTTTTTATTTGCAAGTTAATTTATTGCAAAGGAATTAATTCCTGAAGGGATTTCTAGAAAGCGGTCTCCACTGGGCCACCAGTTCATACAGTGTACCAACTTCTGGCTGTCTAAAGGCTATGTGACTATTACATTTAATGATAAAATGGTCAGAAAGGTAACTGGTTATGATGAATAAAATATAATAGTGACATACCCAGTAAGCCACAGAATCTAAACCCAAATCTATATAAACTCTGATGGAAAGTTACGAAACAAATTAGGAAAAAATCCCACATTAGATTTCTGTTGGAAATGAAGTATTCACAAGGTAAATCCAACTTAACTTACAGAATGTTCCAACTTGACAAACTGTTAGGTAAATACCACAAATAATAGTGATATTTGTGACCAGATGCATTGGGATACTGACTTAAAAGACTTTTAAAGGTAGAATACTGACTCAACTGGCTATATGACGGGCTTCATTAACTATCTATAGGTACAATTTTGTCTTAAATATATTTACATAGGTTTATTACAAGTTAGAAATAATACCAAGTCTAGGGGGAAAACAGAAATTAAATTAGAGCATAATATTATACATATACTTCCTTTATAGGATTATGATGTTTCTTTTCTATTCCAAGCTGTCTATTCCAACTGTTAATAACACATGTATTAGTGTTATTTCTCTGTTATAAAATTATATACTAAACATGAGTATATGGACTTTGTCCTCAAGGATACTGCAGAGTCTAGAAAAACATGGCTGTGTGGCATTTTTATTATGACATATGTATTTATTCATTTATACTTTTATGTTTAACGTTTGTCCTTAATTCTTTGAGAATTTTGTACAATGTGTTTTGATCATTTTCACTCTCCTGTACTCATAGATTCTTGGCCCAACAATGGCACAGTTCCTTGTTCTTAATTGAAACTTAAAAAAAATGTAAGTAGTGCTTTGCCTATATGCACAACTATGCATGTTATACATTGTGTGCCTTTTGCCAATGCAGGCCAGAGGGACCATATGATAACCTGGAACTGGTCTTCCAGGTGCTTTTTGGGTATTGTATCCAGGAACTGGGGATGACCACACAGTGTTCTTACCAGCAGAGCCATTGCTGAAGACTGCAGTTCCATTTGACCATTATGATATGTTTTTAAAAATTCAGAATGGTATCTAATGGTAAAGGTATTGTTTTACATGTTCAGTGGCCATTGATTTGTTATTTCCCTATTTGGAAGTGAGGAGGCACAAACGGTCCAAATTGTACTCCCCATGCAGCCTGTGACGAATGTTACATATGCATGTAATTATCTGCAGGCAAATTAAAAGCTCACAATCACAGGCTCTGATGTTCCTGCTCGCCAGATGTGGCTCCTGTGAGCAGGTAGTGCCTTCAGTTTTTGATCCAGGTACTTATTTGTACATCCCAGGTAGACCAAGGTGTCCTTTTTGTCCTCCAACCAAAGCTAGCGTGAAGCCAGTGCTTATATTCTGTGTCTCAGAAAAGTGGACTGAGAGGCAGTGTGGCTGAGGAAAACACGTATCTCCATTCTCCCCTAAAGAAGCAGAGCCAAGCTTAGTCCCCAGCTGCCATTCTCAGTTGTTCCCTGGAGGGAAAGGTTACCCAGGGATCTGCAACACGGTTTAGCACTCAGGAGAAGCTGACAACCAGAAGGGCATCGGGTACCCACCTCGTTTTCTGTTTACAGACAAAGGCTGGCAGTATTCTGGTCGGTATACACACGTGATGGGAAAGTACTGTAGACTTGTTTACACACAAGTCTACTCCTCCTCCTCTCCTCCTCCTCCTCTCCTCCTCCTCTCTCCTCCTCTCTCCTCCTCCTCTTCCTCTCTCTCCTCCTCCTCTCTCTCTTCCTCCTCCTCTCTCCTCCTCCTCTCTCCTCCTCCTCCTCTCTCCTCCACCTCCTCCTCTCTCCTCCTCCTCTCTCTCCTCCTCCTCTCTCTCCTCCTCCTCTCTCTCCTCCTCCTCCTCTCTCCTCCTCCTCCTCCTCTCTCCTCCTCCTCCTCCTCTCTCTCTCCTCCTCCATCCTCCTCCTCTCTCCTCCTCCTCTCTCCTCCTCTCTCTCCTCCTCCTCTCTCTCTCCTCCTCTCTCTCCTCCTCCTCCTCTCTCTCCTCCTCCTCTCTCCTCCTCCTCTCTCCTCCTCCTCTCTCCTCCTCCTCCTCTCTCCTCCTCCTCTCTCCTCCTCCTCCTCTCTCTCCTCCTCTCTCTCCTCCTCTCTCTCCTCCTCCATCCTCCTCCTCTCTCTCCTCCTCCTCTCTCCTCCTCCTCCTCTTTCCTCCTCCTCCTCCTCCTCTCTCTCCTCCTCCTCCTCTCTCTTCCTCCTCCTCTCTCCTTCTCCTCTCTCCTCCTCCTCCTCTCTCCTCCTCCTCCTCCTCTCTCCTCCTCCTCCTCTCTCTCTCCTCCTCCATCCTCCTCCTCTCTCTCCTCCTCCTCCTCCTCTCTCTCCTCCTCCTCTCTCTCCTCCTCCTCTCTCCTCCTCCTCCTCTCTCTCCTCCTCCTCTCTCCTCCTCCTCCTCCTCCTCTCTCCTCCTCCTCCTCCTCTCTCCTCCTCCTCCTCTCTCTCTCCTCCTCCATCCTCCTCCTCTCTCTCCTCCTCTCTCTCTCTCCTCCTCCTCTCTCCTCCTCCTCTCTCTCCTCCTCCTCTCTCCTCCTCCTCCTCTCTCCTCCTCCTCCTCTCTCTCCTCCTCTCTCTCCTCCTCTCTCTCCTCCTCTCTCTCCTCCTCTCTCCTCCTCCATCCTCCTCCTCTCTCCTCCTCTCTCTCCTCCTCTCTCTCCTCCTCTCTCCTCCTCTCTCTCCTCCTCTCTCCTCCTCTCTCTCCTCCTCTCTCTCCTCCTCTCTCTCCTCCTCTCTCCTCCTCTCTCCTCCTCCTCTCTCTCCTCCTCCTCTCTCCTCCTCCTCTCTCTCCTCCTCTCTCTCCTCCTCTCTCTCCTCCTCTCTCCTCCTCCATCCTCCTCCTCTCTCTCCTCCTCCTCTCTCCTCCTCCTCTCTCTCCTCCTCTCTCCTCCTCCTCTCTCTCCTCCTCTCTCTCCTCCTCTCTCTCCTCCTCTCTCCTCCTCTCTCCTCCTCCTCTCTCTCCTCCTCTCTCCTCCTCCTCCTCCTCCTCTCTCCTCCTCCTCCTCTCTCTCCTCCTCCTCCTCTCTCTCTCCTCCTCCATCCTCCTCCTCTCTCTCCTCCTCCATCCTCCTCCTCTCTCTCCTCCTCCTCTCTCTCCTCCTCTCTCTCCTCCTCCTCTCTCTCCTCTCTCTCTCCTCCTCCTCTCTCTCCTCTCTCTCTCCTCCTCCTCTCTCTCCTCCTCCTCTCTCCTCCTCCTCTCTCCTCCTCCTCTCTCTCCTCCTCCTCTTTCCTCTCTCTCTCCTCCTCCTCTCTCTCCTCCTCTCTCCTCCTCCTCTCTCCTCCTCCTCCTCCAGCACCACCACCACCTTTCTCCTTATCCTCATCCTTCTCCGTACACTTACACTCTGTTTTCTCCCTCTGTATATTTTGTACACCTTCGTGTTACTAGGCAGGGTCTTGATCTGTAGCCTCAGCTGGCCTAGAACGCACTATGAACCGGTGCTTAGTCTTGAACTCACAACAATCCTCCCCTCACCTTTATGGCTGATGGAGTTTCAGGTGTGAGCCACCAAGCATTCTCACAGGGTATGCTTGCTCCTTTCTTGTTGTTTTTAATTGGAAGGGGTGATTAAGCATCTCATGCCAGCCACGTAGGCAACAAAGTCTCTATGTAGCAAAGGCTGACCAGGAACTCTCCATCTTCCTGCTTTCTTTCACCAATCCTTAGGATTATTACCACATGCTTCATAAGGTCAACCCACTTTCTCCCTAATCATTCAGACTTGGGCTACACCCAATAGTTGATAATTTTCACACTCAAGAGTTTCTCCCCGCCCCCTTCCATGTTAAATATCTCTCAAAACACTCTGCATACACCCAATGACACACTAGTGCCAGATGCAACTTACAATTCAAACTGACAAAGTTATCCATTATACTCAAGAAAGGAATAGCAATTACAATAGTCTCTGCTCTTTAAATCTGGGAGAAGTGGTTCTTAACTCTACACTGAATATATTTATGGACACAGATGCACGTCTACCTGAGTGCTAATATAGTGAGGATAAAATTAATAGACCATGGGAAGGAGTTTCCATCTTGCGACTCAGGCTATGACAATTTGTCCATCCACTGCCTCTCTGATTTATGCCAGGATCTCCACAACCCAGCAGTGAGCAGAGCAAACTTGATCTGCTGTGTTTGCTAGGCCACTGCCATGATTCCCCTGACAAGTCAGTCAGTTATGTTCTGGTTGGCCAGTGGTGACAAACAACTGTAGTCTCCTGTCCCAGGAATCACTGAGGCACAAATAAAGGGAATGTCATACATTATATTTTATATTTCCTTGTCATCCTTGAGTCTGGGTGTTAGCTGTGTAACCAACTATAAGGGCAACGTTAGGAGCTTACCAATAATGATGTCATCTCCCAGCTAAGCAGGGGAAATGTTGGAAGCAAGTAATTCCCAAGAATGTGTCTGCATTAGTTAGGGTTTCTATTACTGCAATAAAATATCATGACTTTGTAGAGAAAGAGGTTTATTTGGCTTATACTTTCATAGTGCCTATTGCTGTTCATTACTGAAGGACATCAGGATGGGAAGTCAAACAGGGCAGGAACTTGGAGGGAGGAGTTGATGAGGAAGCCATGGGAAGATGCTGCTTAGTAGCTTGTGTTTCATTGCTTGCTTATCCTGCTTTCTGGTAAGACCCAAGGATGACACCACCCACCATGGGCTTACAGCCAGATTTTATGGAGGCATTTCCTCAACTGAGGCTTCTTCCTCTCTAATGACTGTAGCTTGTGTCGAGTTGGCATACAAAACCAGCCAGTACAGACTCTAAAGGGCAAATGGAGCCCATGGGCAATCCTAAACTTCTGCCTCATGTACTGTCTGAAAATCATGACATAAAAGGCCACAACGTAAATATAACTACTTTATTCCTGTGTGTGGTGCCTCATATCCTGAATTAGTACTGCTCATATGACTGACAGCTCAATAATGAGTCTGTCCCTGAGAAGGGATAGCATAGATCCCCCAACTCATACTCATGCTTCCCTAATGGAGGAAACACACACACACACAATGAGAAGCAGTTGGGGTTTATGTCAGCTCTTTATGAGCCTGTGCTCTGAGTACTCGATCAGATATATTTAGAGGAGCAAAGTTTTAAACAATGAATCAATTACAGACCTACACAGAGTCAGTGATATTTTTGTGTCTGTGTGAGTCTCTGTTTGGCAATTGACTTATTAGTTTTAGGATGCAAGTGCTTGCTTCTTCTTGTGTGGGAGAGAGATTCTGGCAGCTCCTGCTGAAAGCAGCCTGCAAAGGCTGAGTCACCCATCAGTGTTTTCCTTTGCTTGATTTTTCTGGGGTAAGGTGAGATGACTGCAATGCTCAGGAGCCTTTGAGTGTCTGCTTTCATGAATCATAAAGCTCTAAACATTTATATGTAAGCATCCTTTATCCTCACACGGGTATTTTTTTCTTTTCCTGTAGCATTTTTTAAAAAAAAGTCACAAAGCTGTGGTATATCTAGTGGCAGGGCACTTACCTAGCATATGGGAGTCCCTAGATTCATTCTTCATTAATGAAGGATACCGCCAAATGTCATCATGTCAATGAAATTACAGTAGGCATAAAGATCATTATGGCAGGTTCAGAAAACACTCATCATATTAATGTTAGACTGGAGAAGGTGGCACTTTTCAATGGTGCACCAGATAGGACTTATTCCTATCTATTTAAAGTATAAACTTTAAAACACTACTTTAAAATTACGTTATTTATAATGACTACTTTCTTGGATAGGAAAAATCAGTTTCCCAATGGTGTGTCACTACATATATCAAATACTCTTCCTTAAGGCATACTTAGCTAATACAAAAGGGACTTCATGATTTTTATGTACTTGTAGATTTGTTTTGATGGTTTTTGTCCTACTAAGATTCTTTTTAAGGGTGTTTGTATTTATTTTGGTTTTTTCTGTTTGTTTTTTCAGACAGAGTTTCTCTGTGTAGCCCTGGCTGTCCTGGAACTCACTTGGTAGACCAGGTTGGCCTCGAACTCAGAAATCTGCCTGCTTCTGCCTCCTAAGTGCTGGGATTAAAGGCGTGCGCCACCACTGCCTCGGGGATGTTTGTATTTTATTTATTTATTTATTTATTTATTTTTGAACAATAGAGAGAAAGAATATGAAGTTTGGTAGATAGGGATGTGGGCATTATCTGGGAGTAGTTTGTGTAGGGAAAAACTATGACCAAAATATATTGTATGATCAAAATTAATTAAAAATTACACTATGTGGACTAAGTGGGTTTAAGAACGGCACACAGATGCTTGTGTCAAATGTGGTTGTGATGATTTGGGAGGAATTTGGTAAAAGTGAATGGAGTGAAGATTTGCTAAAACAGGCTGTATTGGAGTGTTTCTCAAACATTAGAAATTATTATTTTACATGTAATGTATAATATACTTTGATCACAAGTACCCCATTATACTCTTATTCTGCTTTTACGACTACAAAAGCTTTCTTACTAAAACATTCCTCCTCTATTTTCATGTCTTTTTTTGTGGCCTGCTGCACTTGCATTCAATTGCAGGAGGAGCATAGGTAGATAAACATAAACTTAAAGGTAACTTTTATCCCCAAGGAATAGGATTCTCTCCACCCCATTAGCCATTAACTGCCTGTTGTTCTTCAGGGATGCTAACACATCATGAGTATCTCCCTTAGCTATGATGGAATGATGGTGGTTCCTCAGCTAACCACTATTACTGTGTGTTCTTGGGCACAATAGTTACATTATAGCTTGAATACAATATTTCAAAGCACTCCTTTCTGAAATACATATGGGCATATAGTGTACTTGGCATTGGAATTTTTGTATTCTAACATAGAGCTTCTGAGAGCAATATTAACTACAGTAGGAGGGTACTTCCCTTCAAACACTATTATTCAAATTATGTTCCTTTCTTATTGTTTTTTTAAAAGCCATACATTTCCCCCAATTTCTCAACTCTGCCATAATACCAGTAGTGTATAAAAATAAAATTTGAGGATCACTGTGCTCCAGTACATTTTTAGTAGGAAAAGAAAACGTGACAATCCAAATAGCACTCTCAGTTCATTCATTTGTTGACTTATGTTATAAAAGATTGGATGCTTAAAACACTTGTGAGTTTTGCTGTTAGCCCTCCTCCTTACAATATTCCAATCATTTTATTTATTTACTCTGCCATTGTAGAGTATGACTTTGGAAAGTAGAGTTCTGTGTGTTTTCTAGTCACTGAATCAGACCTTTCTATGACATTTCTGTGCTTGTAACATTATAGGTTTCTTGGGAAAGGATCTTTTGTCTTAGTTTTCTTGAATGCCACCAGCTGTTCTTAGTGATAGGATTAAGACTCACTCTCCCTTGTGGTCTGTACATAAACTATGCTAATGACAATCAGGTATTCGCGGCAAGATATTTGAATATATAAATCCAATATTCCTCACATGTTCTGATGCTGCATCTTGGCTTCTCACATCACCATGTTTTCTTTGTCTCCTGGCTGATGCCTCAGTTTGATCAGGGACAATGTTATAGGGAAATGTATAAGGAAATTCCTGGAAGGGAGAACGGAGAAAATAACAGGTCTCTTCCTGCATCTTTTTTTGCTACTGTTGCCATCTCAACCAAGGTGCTCTCTGCACCAGGGCAATGCTGCTTAATTGGGAACCTGAAAGAAAGATCAAACGCACGTTTTCTGACTTTAGTGTTATTTTTGAATTAAAAAAAAAAGTCTATATAAATAGTGGTACAAAATGTTAACATCTCTGTATGTTTTATAAGTTCTTATATATCCACCTATGTATTTTGTTTCCATTGTGACCCCACATTTTTGGCTTACCTCCAGAAGGTTTCTGGAAATTAGGTTTCAAGGCATTGGTAAATTTATTCACATTCCCCAGTTTACTTTTTGTGGCTATGATAAAATATTAACCAAAACCGGTTTGTGTGTGGAGAGGATGAGTTTATTTGGCTACAAGCCCATCATTGGAGGAAGCCAAGAGAGAACCTCAAGGCATGAACATAAAGCAGAAAGTAACAGAGAGAGGCTGCTTAATGGCTTTCTCCCACTTCTTTTGCACAACTACCCACATGTGGGACATGATCACAGGCCGATCTCATGGATACTGTTCTTTCATGGATATTTCCTCTTCCCACATGTGTCCAGGTTTAGAGGTTGACAACAAAATTTAACGAGCAAAACAAATATACTTTGAATAGGCCAATGTGCTCTGTACTGAAATAGAAAGTTGTTCTTCACTATTAGTTAAGGGTGCAACACTGAACACTATTGCATTTTAAATATTTTGGAAATTGCATTTGGTATTCTTCTTTCCTGTGAGTTCATAAGCTATTTTATTTTGAGAAGACACCATAGAGAATGGTCTTCTAGGTTAACATTTTAACAAACACTCTGGCTTCTCATTTGAATGCATTCTGATTTAAGACAAAACGTAATACGTGGAAAAATTAACTGGATTTGTGTGTTTTTTTAGGAACAGAGGAGAGAGAACCTTGCATTCATCCTTGACTTAATCATGAGAGAGGTACAGTTTGTTTTTGAAAAATGGAATAAAGTCCAGAACTGTGCATATGCAGATTTGATGTCATTCTCAAATCATCAAAACTGAGAGAAAATATTTATGCTGTTGGTATGTGCCAGGGGTCTAATGGACAGTCACCTTTATCTCCAAAATGTCTTTCCTAATCCCCTAGTCTTTCCACTCAAATATATATGTGTACACACACACACATATACACACACACACACATACATACACACACACACAACACATACACATACACACACACACAGAGGTTTCATACTAGTGCAGCAATATTGAATAACTTGATTATAATCAGATATTTTACACCTAGCACAATCTCTCCATGTAAATCCTAATAATTCAGCCTTATTCTTTAATACACCTGTGACTCTCGTCCCCTTTGGGGATCATGTATCAGACATCCTATATATCAGATATTTACATCATGATTCATAACAGTAGTCAAATTACAGTTATGAAGTAACAATGAAACAGTTTTATGGTTTTTTGGTTACTGCAACATGAGGAACTGTAAAGGGTCCCAGCATTAGGAAGGTTGAGAAATACTGCTTTAATACAATAGCTTCTGAGAAAGTGGAAAATGTATTTTCCTAGATTTAGTAAATGGAGTTTCCAAAAAGAGTAGTCCATTACTTCATTGCAAGTGGTGACAAACTCTAAATTTCCCTTGTAAGGTCAAAACAAGATGTTGATATTTGATACTTCTTTAATAGCTAAAATATAGGTGTTTACTGTGAGAGTATGTCTTCTAGTACTGTTAGAAGCTCCACTCATAATATCTCACCAACAGAAATTGCCCAAATATATGGTAGACAAGGATGACACCAATGGAAATGCCAGAGTAGACTGGGAAAATTCCACAAGGTCTCAACTGTACACAAAGAACTACAGGCAACCAAGAAGAGCGAGAATCAGGAGAGGTGGGCTTCCCTAGGAAGGAGCACAGCATTGGTTGTCCAGTGCTAAATGTTCTGAAAACATATGTATGAATAACATACAGGCAGAGTAAGTTACATTTAGGAATATATATGTAAACACATATATGCATGCAGTATTAATGAAAAAAAGAGGCCATGATTTTGAAAGAGAGAAAGAACGGGCACACGGGAAGGCTTGGAGGGAGGAAAGGGAAAGGAGAAATGTAATTATACTATAATCTCAAAAATTAGAAAAAAAAGATTAAAAATACATATGAACTCAAAGGGAGATATCTATGGGTCTTGCTAGTTTATGACATTTAGTTGGAACATTATTTCTCCAAATAGCTTATTTCATTTAAACTATTTATACACATATATACATGCACTGAAATATATTATGCATACTAAATATTCATTTAAGTAAAATAAAGTTTCTTTGTGGCATTTTCAATCACTTTTTGTGCTCTTTCCCAGTCTCTTTTCTCTGTATCACCTTCTTTGCCTCCTCAGTTGGTTTCCTGTTGCATGTAGCTACCTCACCTAAGCTCCGGAAACAGGCCACACTACAAGCCCCCAACCAGCTTCCCTGGAATCCACAGAAAAATGACACAGTCACACACAGTTGTTCAATTTCATCTTGCCTTTTGACACAATTTCTGGGTGCTACTTATCGCCCAGCTAGAAAAACAGGCACGTATCAATATTCTTTTTTTTATGTAAACACCATTGATATGTATTTTATTTTATTTTCTATATTATTTGTTTACAGTGCAAAAGCTTTCCCCTTTCCCAGTCCCCCTCCCCATATGTCCCATAAGTCCTCTTCTCTCCATCCATTCTCCTGTCTTTCCCCCTCCCTTTTCTCTGTCCTGGTACTCTCCTATAATGCTGGATCAAGCCTTTCCAGGATTAGGGCCCTCTTCTTCCTTCTTCATGGGAATCATTTGATATGCTAATTGTATCTTCAGTATTCAGAGCTTCTGGGCTAATTAATATCCACTTATCAGAGATTGCATTCCATGTGTATTCTTTTGTGATTGGGTTACCTCACTTAGGATGATATTTTCCAGATCAAACCATTTGCCTAAAAATTTTGTGAATTCATTGTTTCTAATTGCTGAGTAGTATTGCATTGTGTAAATATACCACATTTTCTGTATCCATTCCTTCATTGAGGGACATCTGGGTTCTTTCCAGCTTCTGGCTATTATAAATAAGGCTGCTATGAACATAGTGGAGCATGTGTCCTTACTGCATGCTGGGGAATCCTCTGGGTATTCTTATCTCAGTACCTCTCTATCTGCCCTAAACTGTAGTTTCTGAGTTACATCTAATCCCTGCTAAACACCCCTAAGTGCCGGCCTTGGGGAGCAGCCTGTGTGGCCACTCCATTTGAGATATCACATGGTTGGTCACCTTTTTATTTCTCCATCAGAGGCATTGTGAACTCTGCTCTCCTTTCCTTGTGTTTGTCTTGCTTGCCCCCAGGGACCTGGAAGTCCCACCTATCCCTTCCTCCCAGCAATTGGCCCATGGCTTCTTTAGTGACAGATCAAGAACCAATTGGGGAACAGAACCTAAGCATCAGAACCACCTCTACATTTTCCCCCACTTTTTCCATTTCCTTTCCTGTAACATCTGTGTCCTACTATCCACTATCTATCTTAGAAATCTCTCTGCCCTGGTCCCATTTTTACTTCCTGTTTTCTGTGGTTACTTTGGGTTATAGAATTTTATGTAAAGTTTCAGAGCTAGAATACACAAATAGAAACCACCTCTAGGCTTTGTCCTTTTGGGTCTGGGGTTTCTCCTCTCAGTGTGGCATTTTCTTATTTTCTAAAGATTCATTAATTGATTTATATTATTTATATGAGTACACTGTGGCTGTCTTCAGACACACCAGAAGAGAGTATCAGATCCCATTACAGATGTTTGGGAGCCACCATGTGGTTGCTGGGAATTGAACTTAGGACCTCTAGGAAGAGCAGTCAGTGCTCTTAACTGCTGAGCCAACTCTCCAGCCCTCAGTGTAGTATTTTCTAGGCCTATCCATTTGTCTGTAAATGTCATGATTTTATTTTTGTTCATAGCCTTACAGAATTCAATAGTTTTGGTTTTGGAAGTCAAATAGATGCCTCCCCCAATAGACTCTTGCCATTGTCCTTGGATGCCTATCAGAACCTGAAGGTAAGACTCGTTACTTAATATACTATACACTTCAGACAGAGGACTCAGAAGAGTCAGAATGAAACTAGCCTAGAAGCTTCAAACCTGAAAACAAGCTCTCATACTGTGCAAAGGTACCTTGTAATGCACCATGGGGGAATAAGAGTTTCACAAAGTTGTACAACCTATGTCCTATAACAATGAATGGCCTGGCAAAAACATCCATGAGTACAGTACCACATAGGGTAACAAATAGCTGTCTAATGTGACTTAAGGAACATTCAATTGCATGTAATTCATGTTTTCTACTGTAAATCTACCCTTGGCTTGGGAGGTCATAGAAACTGCCACTACCCCTCCCCTAAGCCAACATAATTGAAAACTGACTTCTAAATACATATCCTTATTTATGCAGATATGTATATCTTTTATCCCTCACAAAGGAGCTTCATTTTACAGCAGTTAGAAACTTACAAAAATTCATAACTGGTCAAAATACAGAGAACCAGAGACCATGGGGTGCTAATCCCACTGGTCAGGCCAGTAAAGTCACCTGGTCAAATACAATTGAGAGTATTATCTACACAGAGAAAGTCCCAGTAGGGGCCCTTGACCTGAGCTCACCAAGTTGCCCACACCTACTCTCAGCTCCTTAATCCTATGTACCCATTCACCAAGTCTTCCATAGGTTACATAAATATATTCTTAGGAAATTTTGCCAAAGTAAAAGGGAATTTTACACACAGCAGTTTGTTCTCATAAATGTTCACAGATCCCCCTTAGAAACTTGACTGCCAATCTCTGGCTTCCAAGTGCTATATATGTTAATAAAATACAAGCATGTCTTTACCATGGCTAAAAGTAAAGTAGGGAACTCCAATGTCATAAGAATATCTTAGTAAATATTATGGAATATCTTGGGACTGTTATTCCATTGATGAGTCTCACTAGCCTGTGAATTTGCAACTGAAGATGTACTTGGGGGTAAATTCTGACCTTACTATTGATTTTTGGATTGTTAGAGTTTATATATATATATATATATATATATATATATATATATATATATATATATATATATATATATACACACACACACACACACACACATATATATTTGGTTTTTTTTGAGACAGGGTTTCCCTGTATAGCCCTGGCTGTCCTGGAACTAACTCTGTAGACCAGGCTGACCTCGAACTCAGAAATTTGCCTGCCTCTGCCTCCCAGAGTGCTGGGATTACAGGCGTGCACCACCACTGCTCAGCTAGAGTTCATATTTTAAAACATTTTAAAGTGTTGGATAGTTTTTATAAATTCAAGGCCTCTAAGAAACTTGGGATTGATTTAAAATGTTTGAGTCATATCCAGTATCCTAAATGCATCATCTTGTACTGAAGCTGGAGAGGGATTGCATAATGAGGTGATAGGGCAGCTTCGTGGGATAGTTTGAGAGCATCCCCTAATGTTTGTCCATCTTTGAAATGGATTAATCTCTTTATTGAAAAGCATACCCGTCCCTCAGGTTACCTTTTCCACAGCTCCTGCATGTACCTTATTTTAGTGAATCACACTGAATAAAGACAAACGTGAATTCTTTAGGGTTGGTAAATATGGTATGGGTTGGTTTTAAATGACAATTCATAGGCTTCATAAAATAGCAGTATAGGCAGAACAGAAGACTGGAAGATAGAAGTTTTGTTGACTCTGTCCTTGTAGAGCGAGTGTTAAAATTTTGAAGGAATTTCATTCTTCCATACAGGGGAAACTGAAGGGATGAATAAATATGTCTTTATATCACTTTTGAGGGTAGCTGTGTCAGTCAAACCTTTTCATCGTTGTGGCAGACACTTGTGAAAACAGTTTGAAAGGCAAAATGGTTTCTTTCGGCTCATTCTTTCAGAGGTTTCATCATGAGGTTGGCTCAGCTCTATCACTATGGAAACAAGGCAAGGCTAATCCCATGGGGATGAAAGCATGTGGTTGATGGTGTGTTGGGGAACACTGGGCTATAAGACACAGTTTATTGTGTTTAAACAGGTTAGAGACCTGATACGAGACAAAATGGCTAAAGTGGAACATCTCTGAGAAGAGGCTCTTGGTCATTACAAAGTGGCTGTCAGCAGATGTCCTGGGAACCCCAAGGTAAACAGTGATGTAATCTGTCATATAACTGTTTCTGTCATAATGCTACCTTTATGTGGGTTTTGTATAAATGTGACCTCGAGGTGTGACCTGAGAAACATGACGTTTAGTCTGAGCTTTAGTTTTTACCTCTGCCCTCATAGCTTGCTTGTATGTCTGTTTGTAAGCCTGTGTTCCAGTCTGCATGTGCATCTATGCCAGCATGTGTGTGTCCCGTGTGTGTTGGCCATATATGTGGCTACCTGCAGTCCTTTGCCTGCTTAGCAGCCCATTCTAGGAAATAAATTGTGTCCTATCTTCATGTAGCTCCTCACATTCTCTTCGGCCTCTTACCTCCTGTGACCCTCCTACTTTGCTGGCACTGTAACATGGAACTCACAGCTGATAGACTCATGAAGGAGGAAGACATTTTAGGAAGGGGCCAAAGACAAAATATTTTTCTACAAGCATGCCCACAAGCAACCCATCTCCTTCAGGTAGGCCCCATCTTTAAAATATTCAACACCTTCCAAAAATAGTTCCACCAAGTGAGGCAAATTTCTTAACATATCTGAGTTTGGGGAATGTTTTATGTTCTAACACACAAATGCAGGCCAGCCTTGTAATCCATTGGCTATTCCAGAACATCTGACTCTAGAATATTCCCTGATTTATCTCTGGTTTTGTGTTAAATAGGTGGCCCCTTTATATATTCCCCTAAACCCTCAAAAAGCAGGTTTTCACAGAGATATTCACAATACAGTATTGGGTATATACTGGGAACGTATACATATGCATGCACACAAGTCAGCACAGCCTCTAAAACGTGAAGTAGAGCACTATGCAGTGACCTTCAGTGATGTGAAGCTGCATGAGCAAAGTAATTCAAGTATAAAATACAGTTCAAGCTATTATGTCTAGGAATATCACCACACAGGTATGGTGATGCATAGACGCACCTCCTTCTGTTTCAGTGAGTATCAGTGAGCATCATAGATCCTCTGAGCCACAACGATGTGACTGTGAACTGTTCTGGTTGCTGGTTCTTGCATCCTGGAAGTGATGACTGTACTTTTCACGTTAATAACTGTGTGTATTATATGTATTATTATTGGGTAGAAATGTTAGATCTATCATGGTACTTTCCCAAAAGAAATCTTTACTCTTTGAAAGATCAGCTCATGGACACTTTGACACAGACTTGTGGCTACCTTCCTGAATTCTTTTTTTTTTTTTTTTGGTTTTTTTTTTTTTGTTGTTGTTGTTGTTGGTGGTGGTGGTGGTTTTTTTTTTGGATTTGTTTTTTTCTTGAGACAGGATTTCTCTGTGTAGCCCTGGCTGTCCTGGAACTCACTCTGTAGACCAGGCTGGCCTCGAACTCAGAGATCCGCCTCCCAGAGAGCTGGGATTACAGGCGTGCGCCACCACCGCCCGGCTACCTTCCTGAATTCTATATCAGTTTTTTTTTTGTTTGTTTCAGTTTTTGCTTCTGTCACTCCTGTCTGCATATATTTGAAAATAATCTTATTTCAAATCTATTTACTCAGAATATTAACTTAAATCTATCATAATTCAATGCCAAAATCATATCTTCAGCAAAAGTACTTATGGTTAATATTCATTCATTCATGCCATTGT